>NC_080094.1:84765727-85065727 GCF_950005125.1 Chionomys nivalis
TACACTTTCAAAAGAATGTGATTATCTTTCAAAGTAAATCTTGTACCTAGAAAAGGAATATTGACCTCACTTCAAACAACACTTTGACATGTCGCAAACAACTGCTTCTCCTTACCAAGTAACACAAGTGCGTTTTAACTAAAGCTTTTCAGGAAAGAATACAGTTTCAAAATAGCGTGATTATCTTTCAATGTAAAGCTTGTACAGAGAAAAGGAACACTGATCTCACTAATAACAATACTTTGACATGTCGCAAAAAATGGCCTCTCTTTACAGAGAAACACATGTGCGTTTCTTACTAAAGCTATTTATGAAATAAATACACTTTCAAAGAATGTGGTTATCTTTCAAATTAAAGCTTCTACAGAGAAAAGCAACACTGATCTCAGGTCTAATAGGACGTTGACATGTCGCAAACAACTGCTTCTCATTACCAAGAAACACATGTGCGTTTCTTACTAAAGTTTTTAAAGAAATGAATACACTTTTTAAAGAACCAATTGTATTGCAAAGCAAAGCTTCTACAGAGAATGGAACACTGATCTCCCTTCTAACAATACTTTGACATGTCGCAAACAACAGCTTCTCTTTACAGAGAAACACTTGTGCGTTTCTTACTAAAGCTATTAATGAAATGAATACACTTTCAAAGAATGTGATTATCTTTCAAAGTAAAGCTTCTACAGAGAAATGAATACTGATCACACTTCTAACAAGACTTTGACATGTCAGAAACAACTGCTTCTCTTTACCAAGACACACATGAGCATTATTACTAAAGCATTTCTAGAAATGAATACACTTTCAAAAGAACGTGACTATATTTCAAAATAAAGCTTCCACAGAGAAAATGAACACTGATCTCACTTCTAACAGTAATTTGACACGTCGAAAAGAAGTGCTTTTCTTTACAGAGAAACACATGTACGTTTCTTACTAAAGCTTATCATGAAATGAATACACTTTCAAAAGAATATGATTATACTTCCAAGCAAAGCTTCTACAGAGAAAAGGAACACTGATCTCACTTCTAAAAATACTTGACATGTCGGAAAAAACTGCTTCTCTTTACAGAGAAACACATATGCGTTTCTTCCTAATGCTTTTCATGAAATGAATACACTTTGAAAAGAATGTGATTATCTTTCAAAGTAAAGCTTTTACAGAGAAAGGAACACTGATCTCTCTTCTAAAAATACTTTGACATGATGCATAATACGGCCTTTCTTTACAGAGAAACAACTGTGCGTTTCTTACTAAAGTTATATATGAAACTAATACACTTTCAAAAAACGTGATTATCTTTCAAAATAAAGCTTTGACAGAGAAAAGGAAAACTGATCTCACTTCTAATAGATATTTGACAGTTGCAAACATCTGCTTCTTTACAGAGAAACTCATGTGTGTTTCATACTAAAACTTTTTAAGAAATGAATACACATTCAAAAGAACGTGATTATCATTCAAAGCAAAGCTTCTACAGAGGATGGAACACTGATCTCACTTCTAACAAGACTTTGACATTTAGGAAATAATTGAATCTCTTTACCAAGTAACACGTGTGTTTCTTACTAAAGCTAATCCTGAAATGAATACACTTTCAAAGGAATGTGATTATCTTTCAAAGTAAAGCTTCTACACAGAAAGGAACACTGATCTCTCTTCTAACAATACTTTGACATGTCGCAAAAAATGGCCTCTCTTTAGAGAAACACATGTGCGTTTCTTACTAAAGCTATTTATGAAATGAACACCCTTTCAAAAGAATGTGATTTTCTTTCAAAGTAAACCTGCTACAGAGAAAAGGAATACTGATTTCACTTCAAACAATACTTTGAATGTCGTAAACAACTGCTTCTCCTTACCAAGATACACATGTGTGTTTCATGCTAAAGCTTTTCAAGAAATGAATACACTTTCAAAAGAATGTGAATATCTTTCAAAGTAAAGCTTGTACAGAGAAAAGGAATGCGGATCTCACTTCTACCAATACTTTAACATGTTCCAAAGAACTGCTTCTCTTTACAGAAAAACACATGTGCTTTTCTTACAAAAGCATTTCATGAAATAAATACACATTCAAAAGAACGTTATTATCTTTCAAAGTAAAACTTCTGCAGAGAAAAGGAAAACTAATCTCACTTCTAACAGTAATTTGACATGTCGCAAACATCTGCTTCTCTTTACAGAGAAACACATGTGCGTTTCTTACTAAAGCTTTTCAAGATATGAATACACTTTCAAAAGAACATGTTTATATTTCAAAACAAAGATTCTACAGAGAAAAGGAACACTGATCTCACTTCTACCAATACTTTGACATGTCGTAAACAATGGCTTCTCTTTACAAGGAACAGTTGTGCGTTTCTTACTTAAGTTATTTATGAAATGAATACACTTTCAAAGAATGTGATTATCTTTCAAAGTAAAGTTTCTAAAGAGAAATGAACACTGATCTCACTTCTAACAAGGCTTTGACATGTCAGAAACAACTGCCTTTCCTTACCAAGAAACACATGTGTGTTATTACTAAAGCATTTAAAGAAATAAATACACTTTCAAAAGAACGTGATTATATTTCAAATTAAAGCTTGCACACAGAAAATGACTACTGATCTCACTTCTAACAATACTTTGACATGTCGAAAACAACTGCTTCTCCTTACAGAGAAACACATGTGTGTTTCTTACAAAAGTATTTCATGAAATAAATGCACTTTCAAAAAAACGTGATTATCTTCCAAAGTAAAGCTTCTATAGAGAAAAGGAACACTGATCTCACTTCTCAAAAGACTTTGACATGTAGCAAAAACTGCTTCTCTTTACCAAGAAACACATGTGTTTCTTAATAAAGCTTTTCAAGAGATGAATACACTTTCAAAAGAACATGATTATATTTCAAAGCAAAGCTTCTACAGAGAAAAGTAACACTGATCTCACTTCTAACAGTAATTTGCCATGTTGCAAACAACTGCTTTTCTTTACAAAGAAACACTTTTGCGTTTCTTACTAAAGCTATTTTTGAAATGAACTCTTTCAAAACAATGTGATTATCTTCCAAAGTAAAGCTTCTACAGAGAAAAGGAAAACTGATCTCACTTCAAACAGTAATAGATATGTCGGAAAAATCTGCTTCTCTATAAGGAGAAGCACATGTGCATTTCTTAATAAAGCTTTTCCTAAAATGAATACACTTTAAAAAGAACGTGATTTATATTTAAAAGCAAAGATTCTACAGAGAAAAGGAACACGGATCTCACTTCTAACAAGCCTTTGACATGTCACAAAGAACTGCTTTGCTTTACAGAAAAAGACATGTGCGTTTCTTACTAAAGCATTTCAAGAAATGAATACACTTTCAAAAGAATGTGATTATCTTTCAAATAAAGCTTCTACAGAGAAAAGGAATACTGATCTCACTTCAAACAATACTTTGACATGTCGCAAACAATTGCTTCTCTTTAACAAGATACACGTGGGTTTCTTAGTAAAGCTTTTCAAGAAATGAATGAATACACTTTCAAAAGAACGTGATTATATTTCAAAGCATAGCTTCTACAGAGAAAAGGAACACTGATCTCACTTCTAACAGTAATTTGACATGTCGCAAACAACTTTTCTTTACACAGAAAGACGTGTGTTTCTTACTAAAGCTATTTATAAAATGAATACACTTTCCAAAGAATGTGACTTTCTTTCAAAGTAAAGCTTCTACGGAGAAAAGGAACATTGATATCACTTCTAACAATAATTTGACACGTCGCAAACAACTGCTTCTCTTTACAGGGAAACACATGTGTGTTTCTTCCTAAAGCTTTTCATGAAATGAATACACTTTGAAATAAATGTGATTATCTTTCAAAGTAAAGCTTCTACAGAGAAAGGAACACTTATCTCTTTTCCAAAAATACTTTGACATGTCGCAAAAAATGGCTTTTCTTTACAGAGAAACAGTTGTGCGTTTCTTACTAAAGCTATTTTTGAAATGAATACACTTTCAAAACAATGAGATTATCTTTCAAAGTAAAGCTTGTAGAGAGAAAAGAAAACTGTTCTCATTTTTAACAGTAATTTGACATGTCACAAACAACTGCTTTTCTTTAGAGAGAAATACATGTATGTTTCTTACTAAAGATTTTCAAGAAATGTATACACTTTCAAAAGAACGTGATTATCTTTCAAATTAAAGCTTGTACAGAGAAAAGGAATATTGATCTCACTTCAAACAATATTTTGACATGTCCCAAACAACTGCTTCTCCTAACCAAGTAACACATGTGCTTTGCTTACTAAAGTTTTAAAGAAATGAATACACTTTTAAAAGAACATGATTATATTTCAAAGCAGAGTTTCTACAGAGAATGGAACACTGATCTCACTTCTAACAATACTTTGACATGTCGCAAACAACTGCTTCTCTTTACAGAGAAACACTTGTGCGTTTCTTACTAAAGCTATTAATGAAATGAATACACTTTCAGAAGAATATGATTATCTTTCAAAGTAAAGTTGTACAGAGAAAGGTAAACTGATCTCACTTCTAACAATACTTTGACATGTCGCAAACAACTGCTTCTCTTTACCAAGAAACACATGTGTTTCTAACTAAAGCTGTTCAAGAAATGTATACACTTTCAAAAGAATGTGATTATCCTTCAAAGTAAAGCTTGTACAAAGAAAAGGAACACTGATATCACTTCTAACAAGACGTTGACATGTCGCAAAAAACTGCTTCTCTTTATCAAGAAACACATGTGTGTTAGTTACTAAAGCTTTTCAGGAAATGAATACACTTTCAAAAGAATGTGATTATCTTTCAAAGTAAATCTTGTACCTAGAAAAGGAATATTGACCTCACTTCAAACAACACTTTGACATGTCGCAAACAACTGCTTCTCCTTACCAAGTAACACAAGTGCGTTTTAACTAAAGCTTTTCAGGAAAGAATACAGTTTCAAAATAGCGTGATTATCTTTCAATGTAAAGCTTGTACAGAGAAAAGGAACACTGATCTCACTAATAACAATACTTTGACATGTCGCAAAAAATGGCCTCTCTTTACAGAGAAACACATGTGCGTTTCTTACTAAAGCTATTTATGAAATAAATACACTTTCAAAGAATGTGGTTATCTTTCAAATTAAAGCTTCTACAGAGAAAAGCAACACTGATCTCAGGTCTAATAGGACGTTGACATGTCGCAAACAACTGCTTCTCATTACCAAGAAACACATGTGCGTTTCTTACTAAAGTTTTTAAAGAAATGAATACACTTTTTAAAGAACCAATTGTATTGCAAAGCAAAGCTTCTACAGAGAATGGAACACTGATCTCCCTTCTAACAATACTTTGACATGTCGCAAACAACAGCTTCTCTTTACAGAGAAACACTTGTGCGTTTCTTACTAAAGCTATTAATGAAATGAATACACTTTCAAAGAATGTGATTATCTTTCAAAGTAAAGCTTCTACAGAGAAATGAATACTGATCACACTTCTAACAAGACTTTGACATGTCAGAAACAACTGCTTCTCTTTACCAAGACACACATGAGCATTATTACTAAAGCATTTCTAGAAATGAATACACTTTCAAAAGAACGTGACTATATTTCAAAATAAAGCTTCCACAGAGAAAATGAACACTGATCTCACTTCTAACAGTAATTTGACACGTCGAAAAGAAGTGCTTTTCTTTACAGAGAAACACATGTACGTTTCTTACTAAAGCTTATCATGAAATGAATACACTTTCAAAAGAATATGATTATACTTCCAAGCAAAGCTTCTACAGAGAAAAGGAACACTGATCTCACTTCTAAAAATACTTGACATGTCGGAAAAAACTGCTTCTCTTTACAGAGAAACACATATGCGTTTCTTCCTAATGCTTTTCATGAAATGAATACACTTTGAAAAGAATGTGATTATCTTTCAAAGTAAAGCTTTTACAGAGAAAGGAACACTGATCTCTCTTCTAAAAATACTTTGACATGATGCATAATACGGCCTTTCTTTACAGAGAAACAACTGTGCGTTTCTTACTAAAGTTATATATGAAACTAATACACTTTCAAAAAACGTGATTATCTTTCAAAATAAAGCTTTGACAGAGAAAAGGAAAACTGATCTCACTTCTAATAGATATTTGACAGTTGCAAACATCTGCTTCTTTACAGAGAAACTCATGTGTGTTTCATACTAAAACTTTTTAAGAAATGAATACACATTCAAAAGAACGTGATTATCATTCAAAGCAAAGCTTCTACAGAGGATGGAACACTGATCTCACTTCTAACAAGACTTTGACATTTAGGAAATAATTGAATCTCTTTACCAAGTAACACGTGTGTTTCTTACTAAAGCTAATCCTGAAATGAATACACTTTCAAAGGAATGTGATTATCTTTCAAAGTAAAGCTTCTACACAGAAAGGAACACTGATCTCTCTTCTAACAATACTTTGACATGTCGCAAAAAATGGCCTCTCTTTAGAGAAACACATGTGCGTTTCTTACTAAAGCTATTTATGAAATGAACACCCTTTCAAAAGAATGTGATTTTCTTTCAAAGTAAACCTGCTACAGAGAAAAGGAATACTGATTTCACTTCAAACAATACTTTGAATGTCGTAAACAACTGCTTCTCCTTACCAAGATACACATGTGTGTTTCATGCTAAAGCTTTTCAAGAAATGAATACACTTTCAAAAGAATGTGAATATCTTTCAAAGTAAAGCTTGTACAGAGAAAAGGAATGCGGATCTCACTTCTACCAATACTTTAACATGTTCCAAAGAACTGCTTCTCTTTACAGAAAAACACATGTGCTTTTCTTACAAAAGCATTTCATGAAATAAATACACATTCAAAAGAACGTTATTATCTTTCAAAGTAAAACTTCTGCAGAGAAAAGGAAAACTAATCTCACTTCTAACAGTAATTTGACATGTCGCAAACATCTGCTTCTCTTTACAGAGAAACACATGTGCGTTTCTTACTAAAGCTTTTCAAGATATGAATACACTTTCAAAAGAACATGTTTATATTTCAAAACAAAGATTCTACAGAGAAAAGGAACACTGATCTCACTTCTACCAATACTTTGACATGTCGTAAACAATGGCTTCTCTTTACAAGGAACAGTTGTGCGTTTCTTACTTAAGTTATTTATGAAATGAATACACTTTCAAAGAATGTGATTATCTTTCAAAGTAAAGTTTCTAAAGAGAAATGAACACTGATCTCACTTCTAACAAGGCTTTGACATGTCAGAAACAACTGCCTTTCCTTACCAAGAAACACATGTGTGTTATTACTAAAGCATTTAAAGAAATAAATACACTTTCAAAAGAACGTGATTATATTTCAAATTAAAGCTTGCACACAGAAAATGACTACTGATCTCACTTCTAACAATACTTTGACATGTCGAAAACAACTGCTTCTCCTTACAGAGAAACACATGTGTGTTTCTTACAAAAGTATTTCATGAAATAAATGCACTTTCAAAAAAACGTGATTATCTTCCAAAGTAAAGCTTCTATAGAGAAAAGGAACACTGATCTCACTTCTCAAAAGACTTTGACATGTAGCAAAAACTGCTTCTCTTTACCAAGAAACACATGTGTTTCTTAATAAAGCTTTTCAAGAGATGAATACACTTTCAAAAGAACATGATTATATTTCAAAGCAAAGCTTCTACAGAGAAAAGTAACACTGATCTCACTTCTAACAGTAATTTGCCATGTTGCAAACAACTGCTTTTCTTTACAAAGAAACACTTTTGCGTTTCTTACTAAAGCTATTTTTGAAATGAACTCTTTCAAAACAATGTGATTATCTTCCAAAGTAAAGCTTCTACAGAGAAAAGGAAAACTGATCTCACTTCAAACAGTAATAGATATGTCGGAAAAATCTGCTTCTCTATAAGGAGAAGCACATGTGCATTTCTTAATAAAGCTTTTCCTAAAATGAATACACTTTAAAAAGAACGTGATTTATATTTAAAAGCAAAGATTCTACAGAGAAAAGGAACACGGATCTCACTTCTAACAAGCCTTTGACATGTCACAAAGAACTGCTTTGCTTTACAGAAAAAGACATGTGCGTTTCTTACTAAAGCATTTCAAGAAATGAATACACTTTCAAAAGAATGTGATTATCTTTCAAATAAAGCTTCTACAGAGAAAAGGAATACTGATCTCACTTCAAACAATACTTTGACATGTCGCAAACAATTGCTTCTCTTTAACAAGATACACGTGGGTTTCTTAGTAAAGCTTTTCAAGAAATGAATGAATACACTTTCAAAAGAACGTGATTATATTTCAAAGCATAGCTTCTACAGAGAAAAGGAACACTGATCTCACTTCTAACAGTAATTTGACATGTCGCAAACAACTTTTCTTTACACAGAAAGACGTGTGTTTCTTACTAAAGCTATTTATAAAATGAATACACTTTCCAAAGAATGTGACTTTCTTTCAAAGTAAAGCTTCTACGGAGAAAAGGAACATTGATATCACTTCTAACAATAATTTGACACGTCGCAAACAACTGCTTCTCTTTACAGGGAAACACATGTGTGTTTCTTCCTAAAGCTTTTCATGAAATGAATACACTTTGAAATAAATGTGATTATCTTTCAAAGTAAAGCTTCTACAGAGAAAGGAACACTTATCTCTCTTCCAAAAATACTTTGACATGTCGCAAAAAATGGCTTTTCTTTACAGAGAAACAGTTGTGCGTTTCTTACTAAAGCTATTTTTGAAATGAATACACTTTCAAAACAATGAGATTATCTTTCAAAGTAAAGCTTGTAGAGAGAAAAGAAAACTGTTCTCATTTTTAACAGTAATTTGACATGTCACAAACAACTGCTTTTCTTTAGAGAGAAATACATGTATGTTTCTTACTAAAGATTTTCAAGAAATGTATACACTTTCAAAAGAACGTGATTATCTTTCAAATTAAAGCTTGTACAGAGAAAAGGAATATTGATCTCACTTCAAACAATATTTTGACATGTCCCAAACAACTGCTTCTCCTAACCAAGTAACACATGTGCTTTGCTTACTAAAGTTTTAAAGAAATGAATACACTTTTAAAAGAACATGATTATATTTCAAAGCAGAGTTTCTACAGAGAATGGAACACTGATCTCACTTCTAACAATACTTTGACATGTCGCAAACAACTGCTTCTCTTTACAGAGAAACACTTGTGCGTTTCTTACTAAAGCTATTAATGAAATGAATACACTTTCAGAAGAATATGATTATCTTTCAAAGTAAAGTTGTACAGAGAAAGGTAAACTGATCTCACTTCTAACAATACTTTGACATGTCGCAAACAACTGCTTCTCTTTACCAAGAAACACATGTGTTTCTAACTAAAGCTGTTCAAGAAATGTATACACTTTCAAAAGAATGTGATTATCCTTCAAAGTAAAGCTTGTACAAAGAAAAGGAACACTGATATCACTTCTGACAAGACGTTGACATGTCGCAAAAAACTGCTTCTCTTTATCAAGAAACACATGTGTGTTAGTTACTAAAGCTTTTCAGGAAATGAATACACTTTCAAAAGAATGTGATTATCTTTCAAAGTAAATCTTGTACCT
Organism: Chionomys nivalis; assembly: GCF_950005125.1. NCBI lineage: Eukaryota > Metazoa > Chordata > Mammalia > Rodentia > Cricetidae > Chionomys > Chionomys nivalis. The sequence continues at coordinate 84,775,352 of NC_080094.1, forward strand.
AGAAAAGGAATATTGACCTCACTTCAAACAACACTTTGACATGTCGCAAACAACTGCTTCTCCTTACCAAGTAACACAAGTGCGTTTTAACTAAAGCTTTTCAGGAAAGAATACAGTTTCAAAATAGCGTGATTATCTTTCAATGTAAAGCTTGTACAGAGAAAAGGAACACTGATCTCACTAATAACAATACTTTGACATGTCGCAAAAAATGGCCTCTCTTTACAGAGAAACACATGTGCGTTTCTTACTAAAGCTATTTATGAAATAAATACACTTTCAAAGAATGTGGTTATCTTTCAAATTAAAGCTTCTACAGAGAAAAGCAACACTGATCTCAGGTCTAATAGGACGTTGACATGTCGCAAACAACTGCTTCTCATTACCAAGAAACACATGTGCGTTTCTTACTAAAGTTTTGAAAGAAATGAATACACTTTTTAAAGAACCAATTGTATTGCAAAGCAAAGCTTCTACAGAGAATGGAACACTGATCTCCCTTCTAACAATACTTTGACATGTCGCAAACAACAGCTTCTCTTTACAGAGAAACACTTGTGCGTTTCTTACTAAAGCTATTAATGAAATGAATACACTTTCAAAGAATGTGATTATCTTTCAAAGTAAAGCTTCTACAGAGAAATGAATACTGATCACACTTCTAACAAGACTTTGACATGTCAGAAACAACTGCTTCTCTTTACCAAGACACACATGAGCATTATTACTAAAGCATTTCTAGAAATGAATACACTTTCAAAAGAACGTGACTATATTTCAAAATAAAGCTTCCACAGAGAAAATGAACACTGATCTCACTTCTAACAGTAATTTGACACGTCGAAAAGAAGTGCTTTTCTTTACAGAGAAACACATGTACGTTTCTTACTAAAGCTTATCATGAAATGAATACACTTTCAAAAGAATATGATTATACTTCCAAGCAAAGCTTCTACAGAGAAAAGGAACACTGATCTCACTTCTAAAAATACTTGACATGTCGGAAAAAACTGCTTCTCTTTACAGAGAAACACATATGCGTTTCTTCCTAATGCTTTTCATGAAATGAATACACTTTGAAAAGAATGTGATTATCTTTCAAAGTAAAGCTTTTACAGAGAAAGGAACACTGATCTCTCTTCTAAAAATACTTTGACATGATGCATAATACGGCCTTTCTTTACAGAGAAACAACTGTGCGTTTCTTACTAAAGTTATATATGAAACTAATACACTTTCAAAAAACGTGATTATCTTTCAAAATAAAGCTTTGACAGAGAAAAGGAAAACTGATCTCACTTCTAATAGATATTTGACAGTTGCAAACATCTGCTTCTTTACAGAGAAACTCATGTGTGTTTCATACTAAAACTTTTTAAGAAATGAATACACATTCAAAAGAACGTGATTATCATTCAAAGCAAAGCTTCTACAGAGGATGGAACACTGATCTCACTTCTAACAAGACTTTGACATTTAGGAAATAATTGAATCTCTTTACCAAGTAACACGTGTGTTTCTTACTAAAGCTAATCCTGAAATGAATACACTTTCAAAGGAATGTGATTATCTTTCAAAGTAAAGCTTCTACACAGAAAGGAACACTGATCTCTCTTCTAACAATACTTTGACATGTCGCAAAAAATGGCCTCTCTTTAGAGAAACACATGTGCGTTTCTTACTAAAGCTATTTATGAAATGAACACCCTTTCAAAAGAATGTGATTTTCTTTCAAAGTAAACCTGCTACAGAGAAAAGGAATACTGATTTCACTTCAAACAATACTTTGAATGTCGTAAACAACTGCTTCTCCTTACCAAGATACACATGTGTGTTTCATGCTAAAGCTTTTCAAGAAATGAATACACTTTCAAAAGAATGTGAATATCTTTCAAAGTAAAGCTTGTACAGAGAAAAGGAATGCGGATCTCACTTCTACCAATACTTTAACATGTTCCAAAGAACTGCTTCTCTTTACAGAAAAACACATGTGCTTTTCTTACAAAAGCATTTCATGAAATAAATACACATTCAAAAGAACGTTATTATCTTTCAAAGTAAAACTTCTGCAGAGAAAAGGAAAACTAATCTCACTTCTAACAGTAATTTGACATGTCGCAAACATCTGCTTCTCTTTACAGAGAAACACATGTGCGTTTCTTACTAAAGCTTTTCAAGATATGAATACACTTTCAAAAGAACATGTTTATATTTCAAAACAAAGATTCTACAGAGAAAAGGAACACTGATCTCACTTCTACCAATACTTTGACATGTCGTAAACAATGGCTTCTCTTTACAAGGAACAGTTGTGCGTTTCTTACTTAAGTTATTTATGAAATGAATACACTTTCAAAGAATGTGATTATCTTTCAAAGTAAAGTTTCTAAAGAGAAATGAACACTGATCTCACTTCTAACAAGGCTTTGACATGTCAGAAACAACTGCCTTTCCTTACCAAGAAACACATGTGTGTTATTACTAAAGCATTTAAAGAAATAAATACACTTTCAAAAGAACGTGATTATATTTCAAATTAAAGCTTGCACACAGAAAATGACTACTGATCTCACTTCTAACAATACTTTGACATGTCGAAAACAACTGCTTCTCCTTACAGAGAAACACATGTGTGTTTCTTACAAAAGTATTTCATGAAATAAATGCACTTTCAAAAAAACGTGATTATCTTCCAAAGTAAAGCTTCTATAGAGAAAAGGAACACTGATCTCACTTCTCAAAAGACTTTGACATGTAGCAAAAACTGCTTCTCTTTACCAAGAAACACATGTGTTTCTTAATAAAGCTTTTCAAGAGATGAATACACTTTCAAAAGAACATGATTATATTTCAAAGCAAAGCTTCTACAGAGAAAAGTAACACTGATCTCACTTCTAACAGTAATTTGCCATGTTGCAAACAACTGCTTTTCTTTACAAAGAAACACTTTTGCGTTTCTTACTAAAGCTATTTTTGAAATGAACTCTTTCAAAACAATGTGATTATCTTCCAAAGTAAAGCTTCTACAGAGAAAAGGAAAACTGATCTCACTTCAAACAGTAATAGATATGTCGGAAAAATCTGCTTCTCTATAAGGAGAAGCACATGTGCATTTCTTAATAAAGCTTTTCCTAAAATGAATACACTTTAAAAAGAACGTGATTTATATTTAAAAGCAAAGATTCTACAGAGAAAAGGAACACGGATCTCACTTCTAACAAGCCTTTGACATGTCACAAAGAACTGCTTTGCTTTACAGAAAAAGACATGTGCGTTTCTTACTAAAGCATTTCAAGAAATGAATACACTTTCAAAAGAATGTGATTATCTTTCAAATAAAGCTTCTACAGAGAAAAGGAATACTGATCTCACTTCAAACAATACTTTGACATGTCGCAAACAATTGCTTCTCTTTAACAAGATACACGTGGGTTTCTTAGTAAAGCTTTTCAAGAAATGAATGAATACACTTTCAAAAGAACGTGATTATATTTCAAAGCATAGCTTCTACAGAGAAAAGGAACACTGATCTCACTTCTAACAGTAATTTGACATGTCGCAAACAACTTTTCTTTACACAGAAAGACGTGTGTTTCTTACTAAAGCTATTTATAAAATGAATACACTTTCCAAAGAATGTGACTTTCTTTCAAAGTAAAGCTTCTACGGAGAAAAGGAACATTGATATCACTTCTAACAATAATTTGACACGTCGCAAACAACTGCTTCTCTTTACAGGGAAACACATGTGTGTTTCTTCCTAAAGCTTTTCATGAAATGAATACACTTTGAAATAAATGTGATTATCTTTCAAAGTAAAGCTTCTACAGAGAAAGGAACACTTATCTCTCTTCCAAAAATACTTTGACATGTCGCAAAAAATGGCTTTTCTTTACAGAGAAACAGTTGTGCGTTTCTTACTAAAGCTATTTTTGAAATGAATACACTTTCAAAACAATGAGATTATCTTTCAAAGTAAAGCTTGTAGAGAGAAAAGAAAACTGTTCTCATTTTTAACAGTAATTTGACATGTCACAAACAACTGCTTTTCTTTAGAGAGAAATACATGTATGTTTCTTACTAAAGATTTTCAAGAAATGTATACACTTTCAAAAGAACGTGATTATCTTTCAAATTAAAGCTTGTACAGAGAAAAGGAATATTGATCTCACTTCAAACAATATTTTGACATGTCCCAAACAACTGCTTCTCCTAACCAAGTAACACATGTGCTTTGCTTACTAAAGTTTTAAAGAAATGAATACACTTTTAAAAGAACATGATTATATTTCAAAGCAGAGTTTCTACAGAGAATGGAACACTGATCTCACTTCTAACAATACTTTGACATGTCGCAAACAACTGCTTCTCTTTACAGAGAAACACTTGTGCGTTTCTTACTAAAGCTATTAATGAAATGAATACACTTTCAGAAGAATATGATTATCTTTCAAAGTAAAGTTGTACAGAGAAAGGTAAACTGATCTCACTTCTAACAATACTTTGACATGTCGCAAACAACTGCTTCTCTTTACCAAGAAACACATGTGTTTCTAACTAAAGCTGTTCAAGAAATGTATACACTTTCAAAAGAATGTGATTATCCTTCAAAGTAAAGCTTGTACAAAGAAAAGGAACACTGATATCACTTCTAACAAGACGTTGACATGTCGCAAAAAACTGCTTCTCTTTATCAAGAAACACATGTGTGTTAGTTACTAAAGCTTTTCAGGAAATGAATACACTTTCAAAAGAATGTGATTATCTTTCAAAGTAAATCTTGTACCTAGAAAAGGAATATTGACCTCACTTCAAACAACACTTTGACATGTCGCAAACAACTGCTTCTCCTTACCAAGTAACACAAGTGCGTTTTAACTAAAGCTTTTCAGGAAAGAATACAGTTTCAAAATAGCGTGATTATCTTTCAATGTAAAGCTTGTACAGAGAAAAGGAACACTGATCTCACTAATAACAATACTTTGACATGTCGCAAAAAATGGCCTCTCTTTACAGAGAAACACATGTGCGTTTCTTACTAAAGCTATTTATGAAATAAATACACTTTCAAAGAATGTGGTTATCTTTCAAATTAAAGCTTCTACAGAGAAAAGCAACACTGATCTCAGGTCTAATAGGACGTTGACATGTCGCAAACAACTGCTTCTCATTACCAAGAAACACATGTGCGTTTCTTACTAAAGTTTTGAAAGAAATGAATACACTTTTTAAAGAACCAATTGTATTGCAAAGCAAAGCTTCTACAGAGAATGGAACACTGATCTCCCTTCTAACAATACTTTGACATGTCGCAAACAACAGCTTCTCTTTACAGAGAAACACTTGTGCGTTTCTTACTAAAGCTATTAATGAAATGAATACACTTTCAAAGAATGTGATTATCTTTCAAAGTAAAGCTTCTACAGAGAAATGAATACTGATCACACTTCTAACAAGACTTTGACATGTCAGAAACAACTGCTTCTCTTTACCAAGACACACATGAGCATTATTACTAAAGCATTTCTAGAAATGAATACACTTTCAAAAGAACGTGACTATATTTCAAAATAAAGCTTCCACAGAGAAAATGAACACTGATCTCACTTCTAACAGTAATTTGACACGTCGAAAAGAAGTGCTTTTCTTTACAGAGAAACACATGTACGTTTCTTACTAAAGCTTATCATGAAATGAATACACTTTCAAAAGAATATGATTATACTTCCAAGCAAAGCTTCTACAGAGAAAAGGAACACTGATCTCACTTCTAAAAATACTTGACATGTCGGAAAAAACTGCTTCTCTTTACAGAGAAACACATATGCGTTTCTTCCTAATGCTTTTCATGAAATGAATACACTTTGAAAAGAATGTGATTATCTTTCAAAGTAAAGCTTTTACAGAGAAAGGAACACTGATCTCTCTTCTAAAAATACTTTGACATGATGCATAATACGGCCTTTCTTTACAGAGAAACAACTGTGCGTTTCTTACTAAAGTTATATATGAAACTAATACACTTTCAAAAAACGTGATTATCTTTCAAAATAAAGCTTTGACAGAGAAAAGGAAAACTGATCTCACTTCTAATAGATATTTGACAGTTGCAAACATCTGCTTCTTTACAGAGAAACTCATGTGTGTTTCATACTAAAACTTTTTAAGAAATGAATACACATTCAAAAGAACGTGATTATCATTCAAAGCAAAGCTTCTACAGAGGATGGAACACTGATCTCACTTCTAACAAGACTTTGACATTTAGGAAATAATTGAATCTCTTTACCAAGTAACACGTGTGTTTCTTACTAAAGCTAATCCTGAAATGAATACACTTTCAAAGGAATGTGATTATCTTTCAAAGTAAAGCTTCTACACAGAAAGGAACACTGATCTCTCTTCTAACAATACTTTGACATGTCGCAAAAAATGGCCTCTCTTTAGAGAAACACATGTGCGTTTCTTACTAAAGCTATTTATGAAATGAACACCCTTTCAAAAGAATGTGATTTTCTTTCAAAGTAAACCTGCTACAGAGAAAAGGAATACTGATTTCACTTCAAACAATACTTTGAATGTCGTAAACAACTGCTTCTCCTTACCAAGATACACATGTGTGTTTCATGCTAAAGCTTTTCAAGAAATGAATACACTTTCAAAAGAATGTGAATATCTTTCAAAGTAAAGCTTGTACAGAGAAAAGGAATGCGGATCTCACTTCTACCAATACTTTAACATGTTCCAAAGAACTGCTTCTCTTTACAGAAAAACACATGTGCTTTTCTTACAAAAGCATTTCATGAAATAAATACACATTCAAAAGAACGTTATTATCTTTCAAAGTAAAACTTCTGCAGAGAAAAGGAAAACTAATCTCACTTCTAACAGTAATTTGACATGTCGCAAACATCTGCTTCTCTTTACAGAGAAACACATGTGCGTTTCTTACTAAAGCTTTTCAAGATATGAATACACTTTCAAAAGAACATGTTTATATTTCAAAACAAAGATTCTACAGAGAAAAGGAACACTGATCTCACTTCTACCAATACTTTGACATGTCGTAAACAATGGCTTCTCTTTACAAGGAACAGTTGTGCGTTTCTTACTTAAGTTATTTATGAAATGAATACACTTTCAAAGAATGTGATTATCTTTCAAAGTAAAGTTTCTAAAGAGAAATGAACACTGATCTCACTTCTAACAAGGCTTTGACATGTCAGAAACAACTGCCTTTCCTTACCAAGAAACACATGTGTGTTATTACTAAAGCATTTAAAGAAATAAATACACTTTCAAAAGAACGTGATTATATTTCAAATTAAAGCTTGCACACAGAAAATGACTACTGATCTCACTTCTAACAATACTTTGACATGTCGAAAACAACTGCTTCTCCTTACAGAGAAACACATGTGTGTTTCTTACAAAAGTATTTCATGAAATAAATGCACTTTCAAAAAAACGTGATTATCTTCCAAAGTAAAGCTTCTATAGAGAAAAGGAACACTGATCTCACTTCTCAAAAGACTTTGACATGTAGCAAAAACTGCTTCTCTTTACCAAGAAACACATGTGTTTCTTAATAAAGCTTTTCAAGAGATGAATACACTTTCAAAAGAACATGATTATATTTCAAAGCAAAGCTTCTACAGAGAAAAGTAACACTGATCTCACTTCTAACAGTAATTTGCCATGTTGCAAACAACTGCTTTTCTTTACAAAGAAACACTTTTGCGTTTCTTACTAAAGCTATTTTTGAAATGAACTCTTTCAAAACAATGTGATTATCTTCCAAAGTAAAGCTTCTACAGAGAAAAGGAAAACTGATCTCACTTCAAACAGTAATAGATATGTCGGAAAAATCTGCTTCTCTATAAGGAGAAGCACATGTGCATTTCTTAATAAAGCTTTTCCTAAAATGAATACACTTTAAAAAGAACGTGATTTATATTTAAAAGCAAAGATTCTACAGAGAAAAGGAACACGGATCTCACTTCTAACAAGCCTTTGACATGTCACAAAGAACTGCTTTGCTTTACAGAAAAAGACATGTGCGTTTCTTACTAAAGCATTTCAAGAAATGAATACACTTTCAAAAGAATGTGATTATCTTTCAAATAAAGCTTCTACAGAGAAAAGGAATACTGATCTCACTTCAAACAATACTTTGACATGTCGCAAACAATTGCTTCTCTTTAACAAGATACACGTGGGTTTCTTAGTAAAGCTTTTCAAGAAATGAATGAATACACTTTCAAAAGAACGTGATTATATTTCAAAGCATAGCTTCTACAGAGAAAAGGAACACTGATCTCACTTCTAACAGTAATTTGACATGTCGCAAACAACTTTTCTTTACACAGAAAGACGTGTGTTTCTTACTAAAGCTATTTATAAAATGAATACACTTTCCAAAGAATGTGACTTTCTTTCAAAGTAAAGCTTCTACGGAGAAAAGGAACATTGATATCACTTCTAACAATAATTTGACACGTCGCAAACAACTGCTTCTCTTTACAGGGAAACACATGTGTGTTTCTTCCTAAAGCTTTTCATGAAATGAATACACTTTGAAATAAATGTGATTATCTTTCAAAGTAAAGCTTCTACAGAGAAAGGAACACTTATCTCTCTTCCAAAAATACTTTGACATGTCGCAAAAAATGGCTTTTCTTTACAGAGAAACAGTTGTGCGTTTCTTACTAAAGCTATTTTTGAAATGAATACACTTTCAAAACAATGAGATTATCTTTCAAAGTAAAGCTTGTAGAGAGAAAAGAAAACTGTTCTCATTTTTAACAGTAATTTGACATGTCACAAACAACTGCTTTTCTTTAGAGAGAAATACATGTATGTTTCTTACTAAAGATTTTCAAGAAATGTATACACTTTCAAAAGAACGTGATTATCTTTCAAATTAAAGCTTGTACAGAGAAAAGGAATATTGATCTCACTTCAAACAATATTTTGACATGTCCCAAACAACTGCTTCTCCTAACCAAGTAACACATGTGCTTTGCTTACTAAAGTTTTAAAGAAATGAATACACTTTTAAAAGAACATGATTATATTTCAAAGCAGAGTTTCTACAGAGAATGGAACACTGATCTCACTTCTAACAATACTTTGACATGTCGCAAACAACTGCTTCTCTTTACAGAGAAACACTTGTGCGTTTCTTACTAAAGCTATTAATGAAATGAATACACTTTCAGAAGAATATGATTATCTTTCAAAGTAAAGTTGTACAGAGAAAGGTAAACTGATCTCACTTCTAACAATACTTTGACATGTCGCAAACAACTGCTTCTCTTTACCAAGAAACACATGTGTTTCTAACTAAAGCTGTTCAAGAAATGTATACACTTTCAAAAGAATGTGATTATCCTTCAAAGTAAAGCTTGTACAAAGAAAAGGAACACTGATATCACTTCTAACAAGACGTTGACATGTCGCAAAAAACTGCTTCTCTTTATCAAGAAACACATGTGTGTTAGTTACTAAAGCTTTTCAGGAAATGAATACACTTTCAAAAGAATGTGATTATCTTTCAAAGTAAATCTTGTACCTAGAAAAGGAATATTGACCTCACTTCAAACAACACTTTGACATGTCGCAAACAACTGCTTCTCCTTACCAAGTAACACAAGTGCGTTTTAACTAAAGCTTTTCAGGAAAGAATACAGTTTCAAAATAGCGTGATTATCTTTCAATGTAAAGCTTGTACAGAGAAAAGGAACACTGATCTCACTAATAACAATACTTTGACATGTCGCAAAAAATGGCCTCTCTTTACAGAGAAACACATGTGCGTTTCTTACTAAAGCTATTTATGAAATAAATACACTTTCAAAGAATGTGGTTATCTTTCAAATTAAAGCTTCTACAGAGAAAAGCAACACTGATCTCAGGTCTAATAGGACGTTGACATGTCGCAAACAACTGCTTCTCATTACCAAGAAACACATGTGCGTTTCTTACTAAAGTTTTGAAAGAAATGAATACACTTTTTAAAGAACCAATTGTATTGCAAAGCAAAGCTTCTACAGAGAATGGAACACTGATCTCCCTTCTAACAATACTTTGACATGTCGCAAACAACAGCTTCTCTTTACAGAGAAACACTTGTGCGTTTCTTACTAAAGCTATTAATGAAATGAATACACTTTCAAAGAATGTGATTATCTTTCAAAGTAAAGCTTCTACAGAGAAATGAATACTGATCACACTTCTAACAAGACTTTGACATGTCAGAAACAACTGCTTCTCTTTACCAAGACACACATGAGCATTATTACTAAAGCATTTCTAGAAATGAATACACTTTCAAAAGAACGTGACTATATTTCAAAATAAAGCTTCCACAGAGAAAATGAACACTGATCTCACTTCTAACAGTAATTTGACACGTCGAAAAGAAGTGCTTTTCTTTACAGAGAAACACATGTACGTTTCTTACTAAAGCTTATCATGAAATGAATACACTTTCAAAAGAATATGATTATACTTCCAAGCAAAGCTTCTACAGAGAAAAGGAACACTGATCTCACTTCTAAAAATACTTGACATGTCGGAAAAAACTGCTTCTCTTTACAGAGAAACACATATGCGTTTCTTCCTAATGCTTTTCATGAAATGAATACACTTTGAAAAGAATGTGATTATCTTTCAAAGTAAAGCTTTTACAGAGAAAGGAACACTGATCTCTCTTCTAAAAATACTTTGACATGATGCATAATACGGCCTTTCTTTACAGAGAAACAACTGTGCGTTTCTTACTAAAGTTATATATGAAACTAATACACTTTCAAAAAACGTGATTATCTTTCAAAATAAAGCTTTGACAGAGAAAAGGAAAACTGATCTCACTTCTAATAGATATTTGACAGTTGCAAACATCTGCTTCTTTACAGAGAAACTCATGTGTGTTTCATACTAAAACTTTTTAAGAAATGAATACACATTCAAAAGAACGTGATTATCATTCAAAGCAAAGCTTCTACAGAGGATGGAACACTGATCTCACTTCTAACAAGACTTTGACATTTAGGAAATAATTGAATCTCTTTACCAAGTAACACGTGTGTTTCTTACTAAAGCTAATCCTGAAATGAATACACTTTCAAAGGAATGTGATTATCTTTCAAAGTAAAGCTTCTACACAGAAAGGAACACTGATCTCTCTTCTAACAATACTTTGACATGTCGCAAAAAATGGCCTCTCTTTAGAGAAACACATGTGCGTTTCTTACTAAAGCTATTTATGAAATGAACACCCTTTCAAAAGAATGTGATTTTCTTTCAAAGTAAACCTGCTACAGAGAAAAGGAATACTGATTTCACTTCAAACAATACTTTGAATGTCGTAAACAACTGCTTCTCCTTACCAAGATACACATGTGTGTTTCATGCTAAAGCTTTTCAAGAAATGAATACACTTTCAAAAGAATGTGAATATCTTTCAAAGTAAAGCTTGTACAGAGAAAAGGAATGCGGATCTCACTTCTACCAATACTTTAACATGTTCCAAAGAACTGCTTCTCTTTACAGAAAAACACATGTGCTTTTCTTACAAAAGCATTTCATGAAATAAATACACATTCAAAAGAACGTTATTATCTTTCAAAGTAAAACTTCTGCAGAGAAAAGGAAAACTAATCTCACTTCTAACAGTAATTTGACATGTCGCAAACATCTGCTTCTCTTTACAGAGAAACACATGTGCGTTTCTTACTAAAGCTTTTCAAGATATGAATACACTTTCAAAAGAACATGTTTATATTTCAAAACAAAGATTCTACAGAGAAAAGGAACACTGATCTCACTTCTACCAATACTTTGACATGTCGTAAACAATGGCTTCTCTTTACAAGGAACAGTTGTGCGTTTCTTACTTAAGTTATTTATGAAATGAATACACTTTCAAAGAATGTGATTATCTTTCAAAGTAAAGTTTCTAAAGAGAAATGAACACTGATCTCACTTCTAACAAGGCTTTGACATGTCAGAAACAACTGCCTTTCCTTACCAAGAAACACATGTGTGTTATTACTAAAGCATTTAAAGAAATAAATACACTTTCAAAAGAACGTGATTATATTTCAAATTAAAGCTTGCACACAGAAAATGACTACTGATCTCACTTCTAACAATACTTTGACATGTCGAAAACAACTGCTTCTCCTTACAGAGAAACACATGTGTGTTTCTTACAAAAGTATTTCATGAAATAAATGCACTTTCAAAAAAACGTGATTATCTTCCAAAGTAAAGCTTCTATAGAGAAAAGGAACACTGATCTCACTTCTCAAAAGACTTTGACATGTAGCAAAAACTGCTTCTCTTTACCAAGAAACACATGTGTTTCTTAATAAAGCTTTTCAAGAGATGAATACACTTTCAAAAGAACATGATTATATTTCAAAGCAAAGCTTCTACAGAGAAAAGTAACACTGATCTCACTTCTAACAGTAATTTGCCATGTTGCAAACAACTGCTTTTCTTTACAAAGAAACACTTTTGCGTTTCTTACTAAAGCTATTTTTGAAATGAACTCTTTCAAAACAATGTGATTATCTTCCAAAGTAAAGCTTCTACAGAGAAAAGGAAAACTGATCTCACTTCAAACAGTAATAGATATGTCGGAAAAATCTGCTTCTCTATAAGGAGAAGCACATGTGCATTTCTTAATAAAGCTTTTCCTAAAATGAATACACTTTAAAAAGAACGTGATTTATATTTAAAAGCAAAGATTCTACAGAGAAAAGGAACACGGATCTCACTTCTAACAAGCCTTTGACATGTCACAAAGAACTGCTTTGCTTTACAGAAAAAGACATGTGCGTTTCTTACTAAAGCATTTCAAGAAATGAATACACTTTCAAAAGAATGTGATTATCTTTCAAATAAAGCTTCTACAGAGAAAAGGAATACTGATCTCACTTCAAACAATACTTTGACATGTCGCAAACAATTGCTTCTCTTTAACAAGATACACGTGGGTTTCTTAGTAAAGCTTTTCAAGAAATGAATGAATACACTTTCAAAAGAACGTGATTATATTTCAAAGCATAGCTTCTACAGAGAAAAGGAACACTGATCTCACTTCTAACAGTAATTTGACATGTCGCAAACAACTTTTCTTTACACAGAAAGACGTGTGTTTCTTACTAAAGCTATTTATAAAATGAATACACTTTCCAAAGAATGTGACTTTCTTTCAAAGTAAAGCTTCTACGGAGAAAAGGAACATTGATATCACTTCTAACAATAATTTGACACGTCGCAAACAACTGCTTCTCTTTACAGGGAAACACATGTGTGTTTCTTCCTAAAGCTTTTCATGAAATGAATACACTTTGAAATAAATGTGATTATCTTTCAAAGTAAAGCTTCTACAGAGAAAGGAACACTTATCTCTCTTCCAAAAATACTTTGACATGTCGCAAAAAATGGCTTTTCTTTACAGAGAAACAGTTGTGCGTTTCTTACTAAAGCTATTTTTGAAATGAATACACTTTCAAAACAATGAGATTATCTTTCAAAGTAAAGCTTGTAGAGAGAAAAGAAAACTGTTCTCATTTTTAACAGTAATTTGACATGTCACAAACAACTGCTTTTCTTTAGAGAGAAATACATGTATGTTTCTTACTAAAGATTTTCAAGAAATGTATACACTTTCAAAAGAACGTGATTATCTTTCAAATTAAAGCTTGTACAGAGAAAAGGAATATTGATCTCACTTCAAACAATATTTTGACATGTCCCAAACAACTGCTTCTCCTAACCAAGTAACACATGTGCTTTGCTTACTAAAGTTTTAAAGAAATGAATACACTTTTAAAAGAACATGATTATATTTCAAAGCAGAGTTTCTACAGAGAATGGAACACTGATCTCACTTCTAACAATACTTTGACATGTCGCAAACAACTGCTTCTCTTTACAGAGAAACACTTGTGCGTTTCTTACTAAAGCTATTAATGAAATGAATACACTTTCAGAAGAATATGATTATCTTTCAAAGTAAAGTTGTACAGAGAAAGGTAAACTGATCTCACTTCTAACAATACTTTGACATGTCGCAAACAACTGCTTCTCTTTACCAAGAAACACATGTGTTTCTAACTAAAGCTGTTCAAGAAATGTATACACTTTCAAAAGAATGTGATTATCCTTCAAAGTAAAGCTTGTACAAAGAAAAGGAACACTGATATCACTTCTAACAAGACGTTGACATGTCGCAAAAAACTGCTTCTCTTTATCAAGAAACACATGTGTGTTAGTTACTAAAGCTTTTCAGGAAATGAATACACTTTCAAAAGAATGTGATTATCTTTCAAAGTAAATCTTGTACCTAGAAAAGGAATATTGACCTCACTTCAAACAACACTTTGACATGTCGCAAACAACTGCTTCTCCTTACCAAGTAACACAAGTGCGTTTTAACTAAAGCTTTTCAGGAAAGAATACAGTTTCAAAATAGCGTGATTATCTTTCAATGTAAAGCTTGTACAGAGAAAAGGAACACTGATCTCACTAATAACAATACTTTGACATGTCGCAAAAAATGGCCTCTCTTTACAGAGAAACACATGTGCGTTTCTTACTAAAGCTATTTATGAAATAAATACACTTTCAAAGAATGTGGTTATCTTTCAAATTAAAGCTTCTACAGAGAAAAGCAACACTGATCTCAGGTCTAATAGGACGTTGACATGTCGCAAACAACTGCTTCTCATTACCAAGAAACACATGTGCGTTTCTTACTAAAGTTTTGAAAGAAATGAATACACTTTTTAAAGAACCAATTGTATTGCAAAGCAAAGCTTCTACAGAGAATGGAACACTGATCTCCCTTCTAACAATACTTTGACATGTCGCAAACAACAGCTTCTCTTTACAGAGAAACACTTGTGCGTTTCTTACTAAAGCTATTAATGAAATGAATACACTTTCAAAGAATGTGATTATCTTTCAAAGTAAAGCTTCTACAGAGAAATGAATACTGATCACACTTCTAACAAGACTTTGACATGTCAGAAACAACTGCTTCTCTTTACCAAGACACACATGAGCATTATTACTAAAGCATTTCTAGAAATGAATACACTTTCAAAAGAACGTGACTATATTTCAAAATAAAGCTTCCACAGAGAAAATGAACACTGATCTCACTTCTAACAGTAATTTGACACGTCGAAAAGAAGTGCTTTTCTTTACAGAGAAACACATGTACGTTTCTTACTAAAGCTTATCATGAAATGAATACACTTTCAAAAGAATATGATTATACTTCCAAGCAAAGCTTCTACAGAGAAAAGGAACACTGATCTCACTTCTAAAAATACTTGACATGTCGGAAAAAACTGCTTCTCTTTACAGAGAAACACATATGCGTTTCTTCCTAATGCTTTTCATGAAATGAATACACTTTGAAAAGAATGTGATTATCTTTCAAAGTAAAGCTTTTACAGAGAAAGGAACACTGATCTCTCTTCTAAAAATACTTTGACATGATGCATAATACGGCCTTTCTTTACAGAGAAACAACTGTGCGTTTCTTACTAAAGTTATATATGAAACTAATACACTTTCAAAAAACGTGATTATCTTTCAAAATAAAGCTTTGACAGAGAAAAGGAAAACTGATCTCACTTCTAATAGATATTTGACAGTTGCAAACATCTGCTTCTTTACAGAGAAACTCATGTGTGTTTCATACTAAAACTTTTTAAGAAATGAATACACATTCAAAAGAACGTGATTATCATTCAAAGCAAAGCTTCTACAGAGGATGGAACACTGATCTCACTTCTAACAAGACTTTGACATTTAGGAAATAATTGAATCTCTTTACCAAGTAACACGTGTGTTTCTTACTAAAGCTAATCCTGAAATGAATACACTTTCAAAGGAATGTGATTATCTTTCAAAGTAAAGCTTCTACACAGAAAGGAACACTGATCTCTCTTCTAACAATACTTTGACATGTCGCAAAAAATGGCCTCTCTTTAGAGAAACACATGTGCGTTTCTTACTAAAGCTATTTATGAAATGAACACCCTTTCAAAAGAATGTGATTTTCTTTCAAAGTAAACCTGCTACAGAGAAAAGGAATACTGATTTCACTTCAAACAATACTTTGAATGTCGTAAACAACTGCTTCTCCTTACCAAGATACACATGTGTGTTTCATGCTAAAGCTTTTCAAGAAATGAATACACTTTCAAAAGAATGTGAATATCTTTCAAAGTAAAGCTTGTACAGAGAAAAGGAATGCGGATCTCACTTCTACCAATACTTTAACATGTTCCAAAGAACTGCTTCTCTTTACAGAAAAACACATGTGCTTTTCTTACAAAAGCATTTCATGAAATAAATACACATTCAAAAGAACGTTATTATCTTTCAAAGTAAAACTTCTGCAGAGAAAAGGAAAACTAATCTCACTTCTAACAGTAATTTGACATGTCGCAAACATCTGCTTCTCTTTACAGAGAAACACATGTGCGTTTCTTACTAAAGCTTTTCAAGATATGAATACACTTTCAAAAGAACATGTTTATATTTCAAAACAAAGATTCTACAGAGAAAAGGAACACTGATCTCACTTCTACCAATACTTTGACATGTCGTAAACAATGGCTTCTCTTTACAAGGAACAGTTGTGCGTTTCTTACTTAAGTTATTTATGAAATGAATACACTTTCAAAGAATGTGATTATCTTTCAAAGTAAAGTTTCTAAAGAGAAATGAACACTGATCTCACTTCTAACAAGGCTTTGACATGTCAGAAACAACTGCCTTTCCTTACCAAGAAACACATGTGTGTTATTACTAAAGCATTTAAAGAAATAAATACACTTTCAAAAGAACGTGATTATATTTCAAATTAAAGCTTGCACACAGAAAATGACTACTGATCTCACTTCTAACAATACTTTGACATGTCGAAAACAACTGCTTCTCCTTACAGAGAAACACATGTGTGTTTCTTACAAAAGTATTTCATGAAATAAATGCACTTTCAAAAAAACGTGATTATCTTCCAAAGTAAAGCTTCTATAGAGAAAAGGAACACTGATCTCACTTCTCAAAAGACTTTGACATGTAGCAAAAACTGCTTCTCTTTACCAAGAAACACATGTGTTTCTTAATAAAGCTTTTCAAGAGATGAATACACTTTCAAAAGAACATGATTATATTTCAAAGCAAAGCTTCTACAGAGAAAAGTAACACTGATCTCACTTCTAACAGTAATTTGCCATGTTGCAAACAACTGCTTTTCTTTACAAAGAAACACTTTTGCGTTTCTTACTAAAGCTATTTTTGAAATGAACTCTTTCAAAACAATGTGATTATCTTCCAAAGTAAAGCTTCTACAGAGAAAAGGAAAACTGATCTCACTTCAAACAGTAATAGATATGTCGGAAAAATCTGCTTCTCTATAAGGAGAAGCACATGTGCATTTCTTAATAAAGCTTTTCCTAAAATGAATACACTTTAAAAAGAACGTGATTTATATTTAAAAGCAAAGATTCTACAGAGAAAAGGAACACGGATCTCACTTCTAACAAGCCTTTGACATGTCACAAAGAACTGCTTTGCTTTACAGAAAAAGACATGTGCGTTTCTTACTAAAGCATTTCAAGAAATGAATACACTTTCAAAAGAATGTGATTATCTTTCAAATAAAGCTTCTACAGAGAAAAGGAATACTGATCTCACTTCAAACAATACTTTGACATGTCGCAAACAATTGCTTCTCTTTAACAAGATACACGTGGGTTTCTTAGTAAAGCTTTTCAAGAAATGAATGAATACACTTTCAAAAGAACGTGATTATATTTCAAAGCATAGCTTCTACAGAGAAAAGGAACACTGATCTCACTTCTAACAGTAATTTGACATGTCGCAAACAACTTTTCTTTACACAGAAAGACGTGTGTTTCTTACTAAAGCTATTTATAAAATGAATACACTTTCCAAAGAATGTGACTTTCTTTCAAAGTAAAGCTTCTACGGAGAAAAGGAACATTGATATCACTTCTAACAATAATTTGACACGTCGCAAACAACTGCTTCTCTTTACAGGGAAACACATGTGTGTTTCTTCCTAAAGCTTTTCATGAAATGAATACACTTTGAAATAAATGTGATTATCTTTCAAAGTAAAGCTTCTACAGAGAAAGGAACACTTATCTCTCTTCCAAAAATACTTTGACATGTCGCAAAAAATGGCTTTTCTTTACAGAGAAACAGTTGTGCGTTTCTTACTAAAGCTATTTTTGAAATGAATACACTTTCAAAACAATGAGATTATCTTTCAAAGTAAAGCTTGTAGAGAGAAAAGAAAACTGTTCTCATTTTTAACAGTAATTTGACATGTCACAAACAACTGCTTTTCTTTAGAGAGAAATACATGTATGTTTCTTACTAAAGATTTTCAAGAAATGTATACACTTTCAAAAGAACGTGATTATCTTTCAAATTAAAGCTTGTACAGAGAAAAGGAATATTGATCTCACTTCAAACAATATTTTGACATGTCCCAAACAACTGCTTCTCCTAACCAAGTAACACATGTGCTTTGCTTACTAAAGTTTTAAAGAAATGAATACACTTTTAAAAGAACATGATTATATTTCAAAGCAGAGTTTCTACAGAGAATGGAACACTGATCTCACTTCTAACAATACTTTGACATGTCGCAAACAACTGCTTCTCTTTACAGAGAAACACTTGTGCGTTTCTTACTAAAGCTATTAATGAAATGAATACACTTTCAGAAGAATATGATTATCTTTCAAAGTAAAGTTGTACAGAGAAAGGTAAACTGATCTCACTTCTAACAATACTTTGACATGTCGCAAACAACTGCTTCTCTTTACCAAGAAACACATGTGTTTCTAACTAAAGCTGTTCAAGAAATGTATACACTTTCAAAAGAATGTGATTATCCTTCAAAGTAAAGCTTGTACAAAGAAAAGGAACACTGATATCACTTCTAACAAGACGTTGACATGTCGCAAAAAACTGCTTCTCTTTATCAAGAAACACATGTGTGTTAGTTACTAAAGCTTTTCAGGAAATGAATACACTTTCAAAAGAATGTGATTATCTTTCAAAGTAAATCTTCTACCTAGAAAAGGAATATTGACCTCACTTCAAACAACACTTTGACATGTCGCAAACAACTGCTTCTCCTTACCAAGTAACACAAGTGCGTTTTAACTAAAGCTTTTCAGGAAAGAATACAGTTTCAAAATAGCGTGATTATCTTTCAATGTAAAGCTTGTACAGAGAAAAGGAACACTGATCTCACTAATAACAATACTTTGACATGTCGCAAAAAATGGCCTCTCTTTACAGAGAAACACATGTACGTTTCTTACTAAAGCTATTTATGAAATAAATACACTTTCAAAGAATGTGGTTATCTTTCAAATTAAAGCTTCTACAGAGAAAAGCAACACTGATCTCAGGTCTAATAGGACGTTGACATGTCGCAAACAACTGCTTCTCATTACCAAGAAACACATGTGCGTTTCTTACTAAAGTTTTGAAAGAAATGAATACACTTTTTAAAGAACCAATTGTATTGCAAAGCAAAGCTTCTACAGAGAATGGAACACTGATCTCCCTTCTAACAATACTTTGACATGTCGCAAACAACAGCTTCTCTTTACAGAGAAACACTTGTGCGTTTCTTACTAAAGCTATTAATGAAATGAATACACTTTCAAAGAATGTGATTATCTTTCAAAGTAAAGCTTCTACAGAGAAATGAATACTGATCACACTTCTAACAAGACTTTGACATGTCAGAAACAACTGCTTCTCTTTACCAAGACACACATGAGCATTATTACTAAAGCATTTCTAGAAATGAATACACTTTCAAAAGAACGTGACTATATTTCAAAATAAAGCTTCCACAGAGAAAATGAACACTGATCTCACTTCTAACAGTAATTTGACACGTCGAAAAGAAGTGCTTTTCTTTACAGAGAAACACATGTACGTTTCTTACTAAAGCTTATCATGAAATGAATACACTTTCAAAAGAATATGATTATACTTCCAAGCAAAGCTTCTACAGAGAAAAGGAACACTGATCTCACTTCTAAAAATACTTGACATGTCGGAAAAAACTGCTTCTCTTTACAGAGAAACACATATGCGTTTCTTCCTAATGCTTTTCATGAAATGAATACACTTTGAAAAGAATGTGATTATCTTTCAAAGTAAAGCTTTTACAGAGAAAGGAACACTGATCTCTCTTCTAAAAATACTTTGACATGATGCATAATACGGCCTTTCTTTACAGAGAAACAACTGTGCGTTTCTTACTAAAGTTATATATGAAACTAATACACTTTCAAAAAACGTGATTATCTTTCAAAATAAAGCTTTGACAGAGAAAAGGAAAACTGATCTCACTTCTAATAGATATTTGACAGTTGCAAACATCTGCTTCTTTACAGAGAAACTCATGTGTGTTTCATACTAAAACTTTTTAAGAAATGAATACACATTCAAAAGAACGTGATTATCATTCAAAGCAAAGCTTCTACAGAGGATGGAACACTGATCTCACTTCTAACAAGACTTTGACATTTAGGAAACAATTGAATCTCTTTACCAAGTAACACGTGTGTTTCTTACTAAAGCTAATCCTGAAATGAATACACTTTCAAAGGAATGTGATTATCTTTCAAAGTAAAGCTTCTACACAGAAAGGAACACTGATCTCTCTTCTAACAATACTTTGACATGTCGCAAAAAATGGCCTCTCTTTAGAGAAACACATGTGCGTTTCTTACTAAAGCTATTTATGAAATGAACACCCTTTCAAAAGAATGTGATTTTCTTTCAAAGTAAACCTGCTACAGAGAAAAGGAATACTGATTTCACTTCAAACAATACTTTGAATGTCGTAAACAACTGCTTCTCCTTACCAAGATACACATGTGTGTTTCATGCTAAAGCTTTTCAAGAAATGAATACACTTTCAAAAGAATGTGAATATCTTTCAAAGTAAAGCTTGTACAGAGAAAAGGAATGCGGATCTCACTTCTACCAATACTTTAACATGTTCCAAAGAACTGCTTCTCTTTACAGAAAAACACATGTGCTTTTCTTACAAAAGCATTTCATGAAATAAATACACATTCAAAAGAACGTTATTATCTTTCAAAGTAAAACTTCTGCAGAGAAAAGGAAAACTAATCTCACTTCTAACAGTAATTTGACATGTCGCAAACATCTGCTTCTCTTTACAGAGAAACACATGTGCGTTTCTTACTAAAGCTTTTCAAGATATGAATACACTTTCAAAAGAACATGTTTATATTTCAAAACAAAGATTCTACAGAGAAAAGGAACACTGATCTCACTTCTACCAATACTTTGACATGTCGTAAACAATGGCTTCTCTTTACAAGGAACAGTTGTGCGTTTCTTACTTAAGTTATTTATGAAATGAATACACTTCCAAAGAATGTGATTATCTTTCAAAGTAAAGTTTCTAAAGAGAAATGAACACTGATCTCACTTCTAACAAGGCTTTGACATGTCAGAAACAACTGCCTTTCCTTACCAAGAAACACATGTGTGTTATTACTAAAGCATTTAAAGAAATAAATACACTTTCAAAAGAACGTGATTATATTTCAAATTAAAGCTTGCACACAGAAAATGACTACTGATCTCACTTCTAACAATACTTTGACATGTCGAAAACAACTGCTTCTCCTTACAGAGAAACACATGTGTGTTTCTTACAAAAGTATTTCATGAAATAAATGCACTTTCAAAAAAACGTGATTATCTTCCAAAGTAAAGCTTCTATAGAGAAAAGGAACACTGATCTCACTTCTCAAAAGACTTTGACATGTAGCAAAAACTGCTTCTCTTTACCAAGAAACACATGTGTTTCTTAATAAAGCTTTTCAAGAGATGAATACACTTTCAAAAGAACATGATTATATTTCAAAGCAAAGCTTCTACAGAGAAAAGTAACACTGATCTCACTTCTAACAGTAATTTGCCATGTTGCAAACAACTGCTTTTCTTTACAAAGAAACACTTTTGCGTTTCTTACTAAAGCTATTTTTGAAATGAACTCTTTCAAAACAATGTGATTATCTTCCAAAGTAAAGCTTCTACAGAGAAAAGGAAAACTGATCTCACTTCAAACAGTAATAGATATGTCGGAAAAATCTGCTTCTCTATAAGGAGAAGCACATGTGCATTTCTTAATAAAGCTTTTCCTAAAATGAATACACTTTAAAAAGAACGTGATTTATATTTAAAAGCAAAGATTCTACAGAGAAAAGGAACACGGACCTCACTTCTAACAAGCCTTTGACATGTCACAAAGAACTGCTTTGCTTTACAGAAAAAGACATGTGCGTTTCTTACTAAAGCATTTCAAGAAATGAATACACTTTCAAAAGAATGTGATTATCTTTCAAATAAAGCTTCTACAGAGAAAAGGAATACTGATCTCACTTCAAACAATACTTTGACATGTCGCAAACAATTGCTTCTCTTTAACAAGATACACGTGGGTTTCTTAGTAAAGCTTTTCAAGAAATGAATGAATACACTTTCAAAAGAACGTGATTATATTTCAAAGCATAGCTTCTACAGAGAAAAGGAACACTGATCTCACTTCTAACAGTAATTTGACATGTCGCAAACAACTTTTCTTTACACAGAAAGACGTGTGTTTCTTACTAAAGCTATTTATAAAATGAATACACTTTCCAAAGAATGTGACTTTCTTTCAAAGTAAAGCTTCTACGGAGAAAAGGAACATTGATATCACTTCTAACAATAATTTGACACGTCGCAAACAACTGCTTCTCTTTACAGGGAAACACATGTGTGTTTCTTCCTAAAGCTTTTCATGAAATGAATACACTTTGAAATAAATGTGATTATCTTTCAAAGTAAAGCTTCTACAGAGAAAGGAACACTTATCTCTTTTCCAAAAATACTTTGACATGTCGCAAAAAATGGCTTTTCTTTACAGAGAAACAGTTGTGCGTTTCTTACTAAAGCTATTTTTGAAATGAATACACTTTCAAAACAATGAGATTATCTTTCAAAGTAAAGCTTGTAGAGAGAAAAGAAAACTGTTCTCATTTTTAACAGTAATTTGACATGTCACAAACAACTGCTTTTCTTTAGAGAGAAATACATGTATGTTTCTTACTAAAGATTTTCAAGAAATGTATACACTTTCAAAAGAACGTGATTATCTTTCAAATTAAAGCTTGTACAGAGAAAAGGAATATTGATCTCACTTCAAACAATATTTTGACATGTCCCAAACAACTGCTTCTCCTAACCAAGTAACACATGTGCTTTGCTTACTAAAGTTTTAAAGAAATGAATACACTTTTAAAAGAACATGATTATATTTCAAAGCAGAGTTTCTACAGAGAATGGAACACTGATCTCACTTCTAACAATACTTTGACATGTCGCAAACAACTGCTTCTCTTTACAGAGAAACACTTGTGCGTTTCTTACTAAAGCTATTAATGAAATGAATACACTTTCAGAAGAATATGATTATCTTTCAAAGTAAAGTTGTACAGAGAAAGGTAAACTGATCTCACTTCTAACAATACTTTGACATGTCGCAAACAACTGCTTCTCTTTACCAAGAAACACATGTGTTTCTAACTAAAGCTGTTCAAGAAATGTATACACTTTCAAAAGAATGTGATTATCCTTCAAAGTAAAGCTTGTACAAAGAAAAGGAACACTGATATCACTTCTAACAAGACGTTGACATGTCGCAAAAAACTGCTTCTCTTTATCAAGAAACACATGTGTGTTAGTTACTAAAGCTTTTCAGGAAATGAATACACTTTCAAAAGAATGTGATTATCTTTCAAAGTAAATCTTGTACCTAGAAAAGGAATATTGACCTCACTTCAAACAACACTTTGACATGTCGCAAACAACTGCTTCTCCTTACCAAGTAACACAAGTGCGTTTTAACTAAAGCTTTTCAGGAAAGAATACAGTTTCAAAATAGCGTGATTATCTTTCAATGTAAAGCTTGTACAGAGAAAAGGAACACTGATCTCACTAATAACAATACTTTGACATGTCGCAAAAAATGGCCTCTCTTTACAGAGAAACACATGTGCGTTTCTTACTAAAGCTATTTATGAAATAAATACACTTTCAAAGAATGTGGTTATCTTTCAAATTAAAGCTTCTACAGAGAAAAGCAACACTGATCTCAGGTCTAATAGGACGTTGACATGTCGCAAACAACTGCTTCTCATTACCAAGAAACACATGTGCGTTTCTTACTAAAGTTTTGAAAGAAATGAATACACTTTTTAAAGAACCAATTGTATTGCAAAGCAAAGCTTCTACAGAGAATGGAACACTGATCTCCCTTCTAACAATACTTTGACATGTCGCAAACAACAGCTTCTCTTTACAGAGAAACACTTGTGCGTTTCTTACTAAAGCTATTAATGAAATGAATACACTTTCAAAGAATGTGATTATCTTTCAAAGTAAAGCTTCTACAGAGAAATGAATACTGATCACACTTCTAACAAGACTTTGACATGTCAGAAACAACTGCTTCTCTTTACCAAGACACACATGAGCATTATTACTAAAGCATTTCTAGAAATGAATACACTTTCAAAAGAACGTGACTATATTTCAAAATAAAGCTTCCACAGAGAAAATGAACACTGATCTCACTTCTAACAGTAATTTGACACGTCGAAAAGAAGTGCTTTTCTTTACAGAGAAACACATGTACGTTTCTTACTAAAGCTTATCATGAAATGAATACACTTTCAAAAGAATATGATTATACTTCCAAGCAAAGCTTCTACAGAGAAAAGGAACACTGATCTCACTTCTAAAAATACTTGACATGTCGGAAAAAACTGCTTCTCTTTACAGAGAAACACATATGCGTTTCTTCCTAATGCTTTTCATGAAATGAATACACTTTGAAAAGAATGTGATTATCTTTCAAAGTAAAGCTTTTACAGAGAAAGGAACACTGATCTCTCTTCTAAAAATACTTTGACATGATGCATAATACGGCCTTTCTTTACAGAGAAACAACTGTGCGTTTCTTACTAAAGTTATATATGAAACTAATACACTTTCAAAAAACGTGATTATCTTTCAAAATAAAGCTTTGACAGAGAAAAGGAAAACTGATCTCACTTCTAATAGATATTTGACAGTTGCAAACATCTGCTTCTTTACAGAGAAACTCATGTGTGTTTCATACTAAAACTTTTTAAGAAATGAATACACATTCAAAAGAACGTGATTATCATTCAAAGCAAAGCTTCTACAGAGGATGGAACACTGATCTCACTTCTAACAAGACTTTGACATTTAGGAAATAATTGAATCTCTTTACCAAGTAACACGTGTGTTTCTTACTAAAGCTAATCCTGAAATGAATACACTTTCAAAGGAATGTGATTATCTTTCAAAGTAAAGCTTCTACACAGAAAGGAACACTGATCTCTCTTCTAACAATACTTTGACATGTCGCAAAAAATGGCCTCTCTTTAGAGAAACACATGTGCGTTTCTTACTAAAGCTATTTATGAAATGAACACCCTTTCAAAAGAATGTGATTTTCTTTCAAAGTAAACCTGCTACAGAGAAAAGGAATACTGATTTCACTTCAAACAATACTTTGAATGTCGTAAACAACTGCTTCTCCTTACCAAGATACACATGTGTGTTTCATGCTAAAGCTTTTCAAGAAATGAATACACTTTCAAAAGAATGTGAATATCTTTCAAAGTAAAGCTTGTACAGAGAA
Organism: Chionomys nivalis; assembly: GCF_950005125.1. Taxonomy (NCBI): domain Eukaryota; kingdom Metazoa; phylum Chordata; class Mammalia; order Rodentia; family Cricetidae; genus Chionomys; species Chionomys nivalis. The sequence goes on from NC_080094.1 coordinate 84,801,207, forward strand.
AAGGAATGCGGATCTCACTTCTACCAATACTTTAACATGTTCCAAAGAACTGCTTCTCTTTACAGAAAAACACATGTGCTTTTCTTACAAAAGCATTTCATGAAATAAATACACATTCAAAAGAACGTTATTATCTTTCAAAGTAAAACTTCTGCAGAGAAAAGGAAAACTAATCTCACTTCTAACAGTAATTTGACATGTCGCAAACATCTGCTTCTCTTTACAGAGAAACACATGTGCGTTTCTTACTAAAGCTTTTCAAGATATGAATACACTTTCAAAAGAACATGTTTATATTTCAAAACAAAGATTCTACAGAGAAAAGGAACACTGATCTCACTTCTACCAATACTTTGACATGTCGTAAACAATGGCTTCTCTTTACAAGGAACAGTTGTGCGTTTCTTACTTAAGTTATTTATGAAATGAATACACTTTCAAAGAATGTGATTATCTTTCAAAGTAAAGTTTCTAAAGAGAAATGAACACTGATCTCACTTCTAACAAGGCTTTGACATGTCAGAAACAACTGCCTTTCCTTACCAAGAAACACATGTGTGTTATTACTAAAGCATTTAAAGAAATAAATACACTTTCAAAAGAACGTGATTATATTTCAAATTAAAGCTTGCACACAGAAAATGACTACTGATCTCACTTCTAACAATACTTTGACATGTCGAAAACAACTGCTTCTCCTTACAGAGAAACACATGTGTGTTTCTTACAAAAGTATTTCATGAAATAAATGCACTTTCAAAAAAACGTGATTATCTTCCAAAGTAAAGCTTCTATAGAGAAAAGGAACACTGATCTCACTTCTCAAAAGACTTTGACATGTAGCAAAAACTGCTTCTCTTTACCAAGAAACACATGTGTTTCTTAATAAAGCTTTTCAAGAGATGAATACACTTTCAAAAGAACATGATTATATTTCAAAGCAAAGCTTCTACAGAGAAAAGTAACACTGATCTCACTTCTAACAGTAATTTGCCATGTTGCAAACAACTGCTTTTCTTTACAAAGAAACACTTTTGCGTTTCTTACTAAAGCTATTTTTGAAATGAACTCTTTCAAAACAATGTGATTATCTTCCAAAGTAAAGCTTCTACAGAGAAAAGGAAAACTGATCTCACTTCAAACAGTAATAGATATGTCGGAAAAATCTGCTTCTCTATAAGGAGAAGCACATGTGCATTTCTTAATAAAGCTTTTCCTAAAATGAATACACTTTAAAAAGAACGTGATTATATTTAAAAGCAAAGATTCTACAGAGAAAAGGAACACGGATCTCACTTCTAACAAGCCTTTGACATGTCACAAAGAACTGCTTTGCTTTACAGAAAAAGACATGTGCGTTTCTTACTAAAGCATTTCAAGAAATGAATACACTTTCAAAAGAATGTGATTATCTTTCAAATAAAGCTTCTACAGAGAAAAGGAATACTGATCTCACTTCAAACAATACTTTGACATGTCGCAAACAATTGCTTCTCTTTAACAAGATACACGTGGGTTTCTTAGTAAAGCTTTTCAAGAAATGAATGAATACATTTTCAAAAGAACGTGATTATATTTCAAAGCATAGCTTCTACAGAGAAAAGGAACACTGATCTCACTTCTAACAGTAATTTGACATGTCGCAAACAACTTTTCTTTACACAGAAAGACGTGTGTTTCTTACTAAAGCTATTTATAAAATGAATACACTTTCCAAAGAATGTGACTTTCTTTCAAAGTAAAGCTTCTACGGAGAAAAGGAACATTGATATCACTTCTAACAATAATTTGACACGTCGCAAACAACTGCTTCTCTTTACAGGGAAACACATGTGTGTTTCTTCCTAAAGCTTTTCATGAAATGAATACACTTTGAAATAAATGTGATTATCTTTCAAAGTAAAGCTTCTACAGAGAAAGGAACACTTATCTCTCTTCCAAAAATACTTTGACATGTCGCAAAAAATGGCTTTTCTTTACAGAGAAACAGTTGTGCGTTTCTTACTAAAGCTATTTTTGAAATGAATACATTTTCAAAACAATGAGATTATCTTTCAAAGTAAAGCTTGTAGAGAGAAAAGAAAACTGTTCTCATTTTTAACAGTAATTTGACATGTCACAAACAACTGCTTTTCTTTAGAGAGAAATACATGTACGTTTCTTACTAAAGATTTTCAAGAAATGTATACACTTTCAAAAGAACGTGATTATCTTTCAAATTAAAGCTTGTACAGAGAAAAGGAATATTGATCTCACTTCAAACAATATTTTGACATGTCCCAAACAACTGCTTCTCCTAACCAAGTAACACATGTGCTTTGCTTACTAAAGTTTTAAAGAAATGAATACACTTTTAAAAGAACATGATTATATTTCAAAGCAGAGTTTCTACAGAGAAAGGAACACTGATCTCACTTCTAACAATACTTTGACATGTCGCAAACAACTGCTTCTCTTTACAGAGAAACACTTGTGCGTTTCTTACTAAAGCTATTAATGAAATGAATACACTTTCAGAAGAATATGATTATCTTTCAAAGTAAAGTTGTACAGAGAAAGGTAAACTGATCTCACTTCTAACAATACTTTGACATGTCGCAAACAACTGCTTCTCTTTACCAAGAAACACATGTGTTTCTAACTAAAGCTGTTCAAGAAATGTATACACTTTCAAAAGAATGTGATTATCCTTCAAAGTAAAGCTTGTACAAAGAAAAGGAACACTGATATCACTTCTAACAAGACGTTGACATGTCGCAAAAAACTGCTTCTCTTTATCAAGAAACACATGTGTGTTAGTTACTAAAGCTTTTCAGGAAATGAATACACTTTCAAAAGAATGTGATTATCTTTCAAAGTAAATCTTGTACCTAGAAAAGGAATATTGACCTCACTTCAAACAACACTTTGACATGTCGCAAACAACTGCTTCTCCTTACCAAGTAACACAAGTGCGTTTTAACTAAAGCTTTTCAGGAAAGAATACAGTTTCAAAATAGCGTGATTATCTTTCAATGTAAAGCTTGTACAGAGAAAAGGAACACTGATCTCACTAATAACAATACTTTGACATGTCGCAAAAAATGGCCTCTCTTTACAGAGAGACACATGTGCGTTTCTTACTAAAGCTATTTATGAAATAAATACACTTTCAAAGAATGTGGTTATCTTTCAAATTAAAGCTTCTACAGAGAAAAGCAACACTGATCTCAGGTCTAATAGGACGTTGACATGTCGCAAACAACTGCTTCTCATTACCAAGAAACACATGTGCGTTTCTTACTAAAGTTTTTAAAGAAATGAATACACTTTTTAAAGAACCAATTGTATTGCAAAGCAAAGCTTCTACAGAGAATGGAACACTGATCTCCCTTCTAACAATACTTTGACATGTCGCAAACAACGGCTTCTCTTTACAGAGAAACACTTGTGCGTTTCTTACTAAAGCTATTAATGAAATGAATACACTTTCAAAGAATGTGATTATCTTTCAAAGTAAAGCTTCTACAGAGAAATGAATACTGATCACACTTCTAACAAGACTTTGACATGTCAGAAACAACTGCTTCTCTTTACCAAGACACACATGAGCATTATTACTAAAGCATTTCTAGAAATGAATACACTTTCAAAAGAACGTGACTATATTTCAAAATAAAGCTTCCACAGAGAAAATGAACACTGATCTCACTTCTAACAGTAATTTGACACGTCGAAAAGAAGTGCTTTTCTTTACAGAGAAACACATGTACGTTTCTTACTAAAGCTTATCATGAAATGAATACACTTTCAAAAGAATATGATTATACTTCAAAGCAAAGCTTCTACAGAGAAAAGGAACACTGATCTCACTTCTAAAAATACTTGACATGTCGGAAAAAACTGCTTCTCTTTACAGAGAAACACATATGCGTTTCTTCCTAATGCTTTTCATGAAATGAATACACTTTGAAAAGAATGTGATTATCTTTCAAAGTAAAGCTTTTACAGAGAAAGGAACACTGATCTCTCTTCTAAAAATACTTTGACATGATGCATAATACGGCCTTTCTTTACAGAGAAACAACTGTGCGTTTCTTACTAAAGTTATATATGAAACTAATACACTTTCAAAAAACGTGATTATCTTTCAAAATAAAGCTTTGACAGAGAAAAGGAAAACTGATCTCACTTCTAATAGATATTTGACAGTTGCAAACATCTGCTTCTTTACAGAGAAACTCATGTGTGTTTCATACTAAAACTTTTTAAGAAATGAATACACATTCAAAAGAACGTGATTATCATTCAAAGCAAAGCTTCTACAGAGGACGGAACACTGATCTCACTTCTAACAAGACTTTGACATTTAGGAAACAATTGAATCTCTTTACCAAGTAACACGTGTGTTTCTTACTAAAGCTAATCCTGAAATGAATACACTTTCAAAGGAATGTGATTATCTTTCAAAGTAAAGCTTCTACACAGAAAGGAACACTGATCTCTCTTCTAACAATACTTTGACATGTCGCAAAAAATGGCCTCTCTTTAGAGAAACACATGTGCGTTTCTTACTAAAGCTATTTATGAAATGAACACCCTTTCAAAAGAATGTGATTTTCTTTCAAAGTAAACCTGCTACAGAGAAAAGGAATACTGATTTCACTTCAAACAATACTTTGAATGTCGTAAACAACTGCTTCTCCTTACCAAGATACACATGTGTGTTTCATGCTAAAGCTTTTCAAGAAATGAATACACTTTCAAAAGAATGTGAATATCTTTCAAAGTAAAGCTTGTACAGAGAAAAGGAATGCGGATCTCACTTCTACCAATACTTTAACATGTTCCAAAGAACTGCTTCTCTTTACAGAAAAACGCATGTGCTTTTCTTACAAAAGCATTTCATGAAATAAATACACATTCAAAAGAACGTTATTATCTTTCAAAGTAAAACTTCTGCAGAGAAAAGGAAAACTAATCTCACTTCTAACAGTAATTTGACATGTCGCAAACATCTGCTTCTCTTTACAGAGAAACACGTGCGTTTCTTACTAAAGCTTTTCAAGATATGAATACACTTTCAAAAGAACATGTTTATATTTCAAAACAAAGATTCTACAGAGAAAAGGAACACTGATCTCACTTCTACCAATACTTTGACATGTCGTAAACAATGGCTTCTCTTTACAAGGAACAGTTGTGCGTTTCTTACTTAAGTTATTTATGAAATGAATACACTTTCAAAGAATGTGATTATCTTTCAAAGTAAAGTTTCTAAAGAGAAATGAACACTGATCTCACTTCTACCAAGGCTTTGACATGTCAGAAACAACTGCCTTTCCTTACCAAGAAACACATGTGTGTTATTACTAAAGCATTTAAAGAAATAAATACACTTTCAAAAGAACGTGATTATATTTCAAATTAAAGCTTGCACACAGAAAATGACTACTGATCTCACTTCTAACAATACTTTGACATGTCGAAAACAACTGCTTCTCCTTACAGAGAAACACATGTGTGTTTCTTACAAAAGTATTTCATGAAATAAATGCACTTTCAAAAAAACGTGATTATCTTCCAAAGTAAAGCTTCTATAGAGAAAAGGAACACTGATCTCACTTCTCAAAAGACTTTGACATGTAGCAAAAACTGCTTCTCTTTACCAAGAAACACATGTGTTTCTTAATAAAGCTTTTCAAGAGATGAATACACTTTCAAAAGAACATGATTATATTTCAAAGCAAAGCTTCTACAGAGAAAAGTAACACTGATCTCACTTCTAACAGTAATTTGCCATGTTGCAAACAACTGCTTTTCTTTACAAAGAAACACTTTTGCGTTTCTTACTAAAGCTATTTTTGAAATGAACTCTTTCAAAACAGTGTGATTATCTTCCAAAGTAAAGCTTCTACAGAGAAAAGGAAAACTGATCTCACTTCAAACAGTAATAGATATGTCGGAAAAATCTGCTTCTCTATAAGGAGAAGCACATGTGCATTTCTTAATAAAGCTTTTCCTAAAATGAATACACTTTAAAAAGAACGTGATTATATTTAAAAGCAAAGATTCTACAGAGAAAAGGAACACGGATCTCACTTCTAACAAGCCTTTGACATGTCACAAAGAACTGCTTTGCTTTACAGAAAAAGACATGTGCGTTTCTTACTAAAGCATTTCAAGAAATGAATACACTTTCAAAAGAATGTGATTATCTTTCAAATAAAGCTTCTACAGAGAAAAGGAATACTGATCTCACTTCAAACAATACTTTGACATGTCGCAAACAATTGCTTCTCTTTAACAAGATACACGTGGGTTTCTTAGTAAAGCTTTTCAAGAAATGAATGAATACACTTTCAAAAGAACGTGATTATATTTCAAAGCATAGCTTCTACAGAGAAAAGGAACACTGATCTCACTTCTAACAGTAATTTGACATGTCGCAAACAACTTTTCTTTACACAGAAAGACGTGTGTTTCTTACTAAAGCTATTTATAAAATGAATACACTTTCCAAAGAATGTGACTTTCTTTCAAAGTAAAGCTTCTACGGAGAAAAGGAACATTGATATCACTTCTAACAATAATTTGACACGTCGCAAACAACTGCTTCTCTTTACAGGGAAACACATGTGTGTTTCTTCCTAAAGCTTTTCATGAAATGAATACACTTTGAAATAAATGTGATTATCTTTCAAAGTAAAGCTTCTACAGAGAAAGGAACACTTATCTCTCTTCCAAAAATACTTTGACATGTCGCAAAAAATGGCTTTTCTTTACAGAGAAACAGTTGTGCGTTTCTTACTAAAGCTATTTTTGAAATGAATACATTTTCAAAACAATGAGATTATCTTTCAAAGTAAAGCTTGTAGAGAGAAAAGAAAACTGTTCTCATTTTTAACAGTAATTTGACATGTCACAAACAACTGCTTTTCTTTAGAGAGAAATACATGTACGTTTCTTACTAAAGATTTTCAAGAAATGTATACACTTTCAAAAGAACGTGATTATCTTTCAAATTAAAGCTTGTACAGAGAAAAGGAATATTGATCTCACTTCAAACAATATTTTGACATGTCCCAAACAACTGCTTCTCCTAACCAAGTAACACATGTGCTGTGCTTACTAAAGTTTTAAAGAAATGAATACACTTTTAAAAGAACATGATTATATTTCAAAGCAGAGTTTCTACAGAGAAAGGAACACTGATCTCACTTCTAACAATACTTTGACATGTCGCAAACAACTGCTTCTCTTTACAGAGAAACACTTGTGCGTTTCTTACTAAAGCTATTAATGAAATGAATACACTTTCAGAAGAATATGATTATCTTTCAAAGTAAAGTTGTACAGAGAAAGGTAAACTGATCTCACTTCTAACAATACTTTGACATGTCGCAAACAACTGCTTCTCTTTACCAAGAAACACATGTGTTTCTAACTAAAGCTGTTCAAGAAATGTATACACTTTCAAAAGAATGTGATTATCCTTCAAAGTAAAGCTTGTACAAAGAAAAGGAACACTGATATCACTTCTAACAAGACGTTGACATGTCGCAAAAAACTGCTTCTCTTTATCAAGAAACACATGTGTGTTAGTTACTAAAGCTTTTCAGGAAATGAATACACTTTCAAAAGAATGTGATTATCTTTCAAAGTAAATCTTGTACCTAGAAAAGGAATATTGACCTCACTTCAAACAACACTTTGACATGTCGCAAACAACTGCTTCTCCTTACCAAGTAACACAAGTGCGTTTTAACTAAAGCTTTTCAGGAAAGAATACAGTTTCAAAATAGCGTGATTATCTTTCAATGTAAAGCTTGTACAGAGAAAAGGAACACTGATCTCACTAATAACAATACTTTGACATGTCGCAAAAAATGGCCTCTCTTTACAGAGAGACACATGTGCGTTTCTTACTAAAGCTATTTATGAAATAAATACACTTTCAAAGAATGTGGTTATCTTTCAAATTAAAGCTTCTACAGAGAAAAGCAACACTGATCTCAGGTCTAATAGGACGTTGACATGTCGCAAACAACTGCTTCTCATTACCAAGAAACACATGTGGGTTTCTTACTAAAGTTTTTAAAGAAATGAATACACTTTTTAAAGAACCAATTGTATTGCAAAGCAAAGCTTCTACAGAGAATGGAACACTGATCTCCCTTCTAACAATACTTTGACATGTCGCAAACAACGGCTTCTCTTTACAGAGAAACACTTGAGCGTTTCTTACTAAAGCTATTAATGAAATGAATACACTTTCAAAGAATGTGATTATCTTTCAAAGTAAAGCTTCTACAGAGAAATGAATACTGATCACACTTCTAACAAGACTTTGACATGTCAGAAACAACTGCTTCTCTTTACCAAGACACACATGAGCATTATTACTAAAGCATTTCTAGAAATGAATACACTTTCAAAAGAACGTGACTATATTTCAAAATAAAGCTTCCACAGAGAAAATGAACACTGATCTCACTTCTAACAGTAATTTGACACGTCGAAAAGAAGTGCTTTTCTTTACAGAGAAACACATGTACGTTTCTTACTAAAGCTTATCATGAAATGAATACACTTTCAAAAGAATATGATTATACTTCCAAGCAAAGCTTCTACAGAGAAAAGGAACACTGATCTCACTTCTAAAAATACTTGACATGTCGGAAAAAACTGCTTCTCTTTACAGAGAAACACATATGCGTTTCTTCCTAATGCTTTTCATGAAATGAATACACTTTGAAAAGAATGTGATTATCTTTCAAAGTAAAGCGCTTTTACAGAGAAAGGAACACTGATCTCTCTTCTAAAAATACTTTGACATGATGCATAATACGGCCTTTCTTTACAGAGAAACAACTGTGCGTTTCTTACTAAAGTTATATATGAAACTAATACACTTTCAAAAAACGTGATTATCTTTCAAAATAAAGCTTTGACAGAGAAAAGGAAAACTGATCTCACTTCTAATAGATATTTGACAGTTGCAAACATCTGCTTCTTTACAGAGAAACTCATGTGTGTTTCATACTAAAACTTTTTAAGAAATGAATACACATTCAAAAGAACGTGATTATCATTCAAAGCAAAGCTTCTACAGAGGATGGAACACTGATCTCACTTCTAACAAGACTTTGACATTTAGGAAACAATTGAATCTCTTTACCAAGTAACACGTGTGTTTCTTACTAAAGCTAATCCTGAAATGAATACACTTTCAAAGGAATGTGATTATCTTTCAAAGTAAAGCTTCTACACAGAAAGGAACACTGATCTCTCTTCTAACAATACTTTGACATGTCGCAAAAAATGGCCTCTCTTTAGAGAAACACATGTGCGTTTCTTACTAAAGCTATTTATGAAATGAACACCCTTTCAAAAGAATGTGATTTTCTTTCAAAGTAAACCTGCTACAGAGAAAAGGAATACTGATTTCACTTCAAACAATACTTTGAATGTCGTAAACAACTGCTTCTCCTTACCAAGATACACATATGTGTTTCATGCTAAAGCTTTTCAAGAAATGAATACACTTTCAAAAGAATGTGAATATCTTTCAAAGTAAAGCTTGTACAGAGAAAAGGAATGCGGATCTCACTTCTACCAATACTTTAACATGTTCCAAAGAACTGCTTCTCTTTACAGAAAAACGCATGTGCTTTTCTTACAAAAGCATTTCATGAAATAAATACACATTCAAAAGAACGTTATTATCTTTCAAAGTAAAACTTCTGCAGAGAAAAGGAAAACTAATCTCACTTCTAACAGTAATTTGACATGTCGCAAACATCTGCTTCTCTTTACAGAGAAACACATGTGCGTTTCTTACTAAAGCTTTTCAAGATATGAATACACTTTCAAAAGAACATGTTTATATTTCAAAACAAAGATTCTACAGAGAAAAGGAACACTGATCTCACTTCTACCAATACTTTGACATGTCGTAAACAATGGCTTCTCTTTACAAGGAACAGTTGTGCGTTTCTTACTTAAGTTATTTATGAAATGAATACACTTTCAAAGAATGTGATTATCTTTCAAAGTAAAGTTTCTAAAGAGAAATGAACACTGATCTCACTTCTAACAAGGCTTTGACATGTCAGAAACAACTGCCTTTCCTTACCAAGAAACACATGTGTGTTATTACTAAAGCATTTAAAGAAATAAATACACTTTCAAAAGAACGTGATTATATTTCAAATTAAAGCTTGCACACAGAAAATGACTACTGATCTCACTTCTACCAATACTTTGACATGTGGAAAACAACTGCTTCTCCTTACAGAGAAGCACATGTGTGTTTCTTACAAAAGTATTTCATGAAATAAATGCACTTTCAAAAAAACGTGATTATCTTCCAAAGTAAAGCTTCTATAGAGAAAAGGAACACTGATCTCACTTCTCAAAAGACTTTGACATGTAGCAAAAACTGCTTCTCTTTACCAAGAAACACATGTGTTTCTTAATAAAGCTTTTCAAGAGATGAATACACTTTCAAAAGAACATGATTATATTTCAAAGCAAAGCTTCTACAGAGAAAAGTAACACTGATCTCACTTCTAACAGTAATTTGCCATGTTGCAAACAACTGCTTTTCTTTACAAAGAAACACTTTTGCGTTTCTTACTAAAGCTATTTTTGAAATGAACTCTTTCAAAACAGTGTGATTATCTTCCAAAGTAAAGCTTCTACAGAGAAAAGGAAAACTGATCTCACTTCAAACAGTAATAGATATGTCGGAAAAATCTGCTTCTCTATAAGGAGAAGCACATGTGCATTTCTTAATAAAGCTTTTCCTAAAATGAATACACTTTAAAAAGAACGTGATTATATCTAAAAGCAAAGATTCTACAGAGAAAAGGAACACGGATCTCACTTCTAACAAGCCTTTGACATGTCACAAAGAACTGCTTTGCTTTACAGAAAAAGACATGTGCGTTTCTTACTAAAGCATTTCAAGAAATGAATACACTTTCAAAAGAATGTGATTATCTTTCAAATAAAGCTTCTACAGAGAAAAGGAATACTGATCTCACTTCAAACAATACTTTGACATGTCGCAAACAATTGCTTCTCTTTAACAAGATACACGTGGGTTTCTTAGTAAAGCTTTTCAAGAAATGAATGAATACACTTTCAAAAGAACGTGATTATATTTCAAAGCATAGCTTCTACAGAGAAAAGGAACACTGATCTCACTTCTAACAGTAATTTGACATGTCGCAAACAACTTTTCTTTACACAGAAAGACGTGTGTTTCTTACTAAAGCTATTTATAAAATGAATACACTTTCCAAAGAATGTGACTTTCTTTCAAAGTAAAGCTTCTACGGAGAAAAGGAACATTGATATCACTTCTAACAATAATTTGACACGTCGCAAACAACTGCTTCTCTTTACAGGGAAACACATGTGTGTTTCTTCCTAAAGCTTTTCATGAAATGAATACACTTTGAAATAAATGTGATTATCTTTCAAAGTAAAGCTTCTACAGAGAAAGGAACACTTATCTCTCTTCCAAAAATACTTTGACATGTCGCAAAAAATGGCTTTTCTTTACAGAGAAACAGTTGTGCGTTTCTTACTAAAGCTATTTTTGAAATGAATACACTTTCAAAACAATGAGATTATCTTTCAAAGTAAAGCTTGTAGAGAGAAAAGAAAACTGTTCTCATTTTTAACAGTAATTTGACATGTCACAAACAACTGCTTTTCTTTAGAGAGAAATACATGTATGTTTCTTACTAAAGATTTTCAAGAAATGTATACACTTTCAAAAGAACGTGATTATCTTTCAAATTAAAGCTTGTACAGAGAAAAGGAATATTGATCTCACTTCAAACAATATTTTGACATGTCCCAAACAACTGCTTCTCCTAACCAAGTAACACATGTGCTTTGCTTACTAAAGTTTTAAAGAAATGAATACACTTTTAAAAGAACATGATTATATTTCAAAGCAGAGTTTCTACAGAGAATGGAACACTGATCTCACTTCTAACAATACTTTGACATGTCGCAAACAACTGCTTCTCTTTACAGAGAAACACTTGTGCGTTTCTTACTAAAGCTATTAATGAAATGAATACACTTTCAGAAGAATATGATTATCTTTCAAAGTAAAGTTGTACAGAGAAAGGTAAACTGATCTCACTTCTAACAATACTTTGACATGTCGCAAACAACTGCTTCTCTTTACCAAGAAACACATGTGTTTCTAACTAAAGCTGTTCAAGAAATGTATACACTTTCAAAAGAATGTGATTATCCTTCAAAGTAAAGCTTGTACAAAGAAAAGGAACACTGATATCACTTCTAACAAGACGTTGACATGTCGCAAAAAACTGCTTCTCTTTATCAAGAAACACATGTGTGTTAGTTACTAAAGCTTTTCAGGAAATGAATACACTTTCAAAAGAATGTGATTATCTTTCAAAGTAAATCTTGTACCTAGAAAAGGAATATTGACCTCACTTCAAACAATACTTTGACATGTCACAAACAATTGCTTCTCTTTAACAAGATACACGTGGGTTTCTTAGTAAAGCTTTTCAAGAAATGAATACACTTTCAAAAGAACGTCATTATATTTCAAAGCATAGCTTCTACAGAGAAAAGGAACACTGATCTCACTTCTAACAGTAATTTGACATGTCGCAAACAACTTTTCTTTACACAGAAAGACGTGTGTTTCTTACTAAAGCTATTTATAAAATGAATACACTTTCCAAAGAATGTGACTTTCTTTCAAAGTAAAGCTTCTACGGAGAAAAGGAACATTGATATCACTTCTAACAATAATTTGACACGTCGCAAACAACTGCTTCTCTTTACAGGGAAACACATGTGTGTTTCTTCCTAACGCTTTTCATGAAATGAATACACTTTGAAATAAATGTGATTATCTTTCAAAGTAAAGCATCTACAGAGAAAGGAACACTTATCTCTCTTCCAAAAATACTTTGACATGTCGCAAAAAATGGCTTTTCTTTACAGAGAAACAGTTGTGCGTTTCTTACTAAAGCTATTTTTGAAATGAATACACTTTCAAAACAATGAGATTATCTTTCAAAGTAAAGCTTGTAGAGAGAAAAGAAAACTGTTCTCATTTTTAACAGTAATTTGACATGTCACAAACAACTGCTTTTCTTTAGAGAGAAATACATGTATGTTTCTTACTAAAGATTTTCAAGAAATGTATACACTTTCAAAAGAATGTGATTATCCTTCAAAGTAAAGCTTGTACAAAGAAAAGGAACACTGATATCACTTTTAACAAGACGTTGACATGTCGCAAAAAACTGCTTCTCTTTATCAAGAAACACATGTGTGTTAGTTACTAAAGCTTTTCAGGAAATGAATACACTTTCAAAAGAATGTGATTATCTTTCAAAGTAAATCTTGTACCTAGAAAAGGAACATTGACCTCACTTCAAACAACACTTTGACATGTCGCAAACAACTGCTTCTCCTTACCAAGTAACACAAGTGCGTTTTAACTAAAGTTTTTCAGGAAAGAATACAGTTTCAAAATAGCGTGATTATATTTCAATGTAAAGCTTGTACAGAGAAAAGGAACACTGATCTCACTAATAACAATACTTTGACATGTCGCAAAAAATGGCCTCTCTTTACAGAGAAACACATGTGCGTTTCTTACTAAAGCTATTTATGAAATAAATACACTTTCAAAGAATGTGGTTATCTTTCAAATTAAAGCTTCTACAGAGAAAAGCAACACTGATCTCAGGTCTAATAGGACGTTGACATGTCGCAAACAACTGCTTCTCATTACCAAGAAACACATGTGCGTTTCTTACCAAAGTTTTTAAAGAAATGAATACACTTTTTAAAGAACCAATTGTATTGCAAAGCAAAGCTTCTACAGAGAATGGAACACTGATCTCCCTTCTAACAATACTTTGACATGTCGCAAACAACAGCTTCTCTTTACAGAGAAACACTTGTGCGTTTCTTACTAAAGCTATTAATGAAATGAATACACTTTCAAAGAATGTGATTATCTTTCAAAGTAAAGCTTCTACAGAGAAATGAATACTGATCACACTTCTAACAAGACTTTGACATGTCAGAAACAACTGCTTCTCTTTACCAAGACACACATGAGCATTATTACTAAAGCATTTCTAGAAATGAATACACTTTCAAAAGAATGTGACTATATTTCAAAATAAAGCTTCCACAGAGAAAATGAACACTGATCTCACTTCTAACAGTAATTTGACATGTCGAAAAGAAGTGTTTTTCTTTACAGAGAAACACATGTACGTTTCTTACTAAAGCTTATCATGAAATGAATACACTTTCAAAAGAATATGATTATACTTCAAAGCAAAGCTTCTACAGAGAAAAGGAACACTGATCTCACTTCTAAAAATACTTGACATGTCGGAAAAAACTGCTTCTCTTTACAGAGAAACACATATGCGTTTCTTCCTAATGCTTTTCATGAAATGAATACACTTTGAAAAGAATGTGATTATCTTTCAAAGTAAAGCTTTTACAGAGAAAGGAACACTGATCTCTCTTCTAAAAATACTTTGACATGATGCATAATACGGCCTTTCTTTACAGAGAAACAACTGTGCGTTTCTTACTAAAGTTATATATGAAACTAATACACTTTCAAAAAACGTGATTATCTTTCAAAATAAAGCTTTGACAGAGAAAAGGAAAACTGATCTCACTTCTAATAGATATTTGACAGTTGCAAACATCTGCTTCTTTACAGAGAAACTCATGTGTGTTTCATACTAAAACTTTTTAAGAAATGAATACACATTCAAAAGAACGTGATTATCATTCAAAGCAAAGCTTCTACAGAGGATGGAACACTGATCTCACTTCTAACAAGACTTTGACATTTAGGAAACAATTGAATCTCTTTACCAAGTAACACGTGTGTTTCTTACTAAAGCTAATCCTGAAATGAATACACTTTCAAAGGAATGTGATTATCTTTCAAAGTAAAGCTTCTACACAGAAAGGAACACTGATCTCTCTTCTAACAATACTTTGACATGTCGCAAAAAATGGCCTCTCTTTAGAGAAACACATGTGCGTTTCTTACTAAAGCTATTTATGAAATGAACACCCTTTCAAAAGAATGTGATTTTCTTTCAAAGTAAACCTGCTACAGAGAAAAGGAATACTGATTTCACTTCAAACAATACTTTGAATGTCGTAAACAACTGCTTCTCCTTACCAAGATACACATGTGTGTTTCATGCTAAAGCTTTTCAAGAAATGAATACACTTTCAAAAGAATGTGAATATCTTTCAAAGTAAAGCTTGTACAGAGAAAAGGAATGCGGATCTCACTTCTACCAATACTTTAACATGTTCCAAAGAACTGCTTCTCTTTACAGAAAAACACATGTGCTTTTCTTACAAAAGCATTTCATGAAATAAATACACATTCAAAAGAACGTTATTATCTTTCAAAGTAAAACTTCTGCAGAGAAAAGGAAAACTAATCTCACTTCTAACAGTAATTTGACATGTCGCAAACATCTGCTTCTCTTTACAGAGAAACACATGTGCGTTTCTTACTAAAGCTTTTCAAGATATGAATACACTTTCAAAAGAACATGTTTATATTTCAAAACAAAGATTCTACAGAGAAAAGGAACACTGATCTCACTTCTACCAATACTTTGACATGTCGTAAACAATGGCTTCTCTTTACAAGGAACAGTTGTGCGTTTCTTACTTAAGTTATTTATGAAATGAATACACTTTCAAAGAATGTGATTATCTTTCAAAGTAAAGTTTCTAAAGAGAAATGAACACTGATCTCACTTCTAACAAGGCTTTGACATGTCTGAAACAACTGCCTTTCCTTACCAAGAAACACATGTGTGTTATTACTAAAGCATTTAAAGAAATAAATACACTTTCAAAAGAACGTGATTATATTTCAAATTAAAGCTTGCACACAGAAAATGACTACTGATCTCACTTCTAACAATACTTTGACATGTCGAAAACAACTGCTTCTCCTTACAGAGAAACACATGTGTGTTTCTTACAAAAGTATTTCATGAAATAAATGCACTTTCAAAAAAACGTGATTATCTTCCAAAGTAAAGCTTCTATAGAGAAAAGGAACACTGATCTCACTTCTCAAAAGACTTTGACATGTAGCAAAAACTGCTTCTCTTTACCAAGAAACACATGTGTTTCTTAATAAAGCTTTTCAAGAGATGAATACACTTTCAAAAGAACATGATTATATTTCAAAGCAAAGCTTCTACAGAGAAAAGTAACACTGATCTCACTTCTAACAGTAATTTGCCATGTTGCAAACAACTGCTTTTCTTTACAAAGAAACACTTTTGCGTTTCTTACTAAAGCTATTTTTGAAATGAACTCTTTCAAAACAGTGTGATTATCTTCCAAAGTAAAGCTTCTACAGAGAAAAGGAAAACTGATCTCACTTCAAACAGTAATAGATATGTCGGAAAAATCTGCTTCTCTATAAGGAGAAGCACATGTGCATTTCTTAATAAAGCTTTTCCTAAAATGAATACACTTTAAAAAGAACGTGATTATATTTAAAAGCAAAGATTCTACAGAGAAAAGGAACACGGATCTCACTTCTAACAAGCCTTTGACATGTCACAAAGAACTGCTTTGCTTTACAGAAAAAGACATGTGCGTTTCTTACTAAAGCATTTCAAGAAATGAATACACTTTCAAAAGAATGTGATTATCTTTCAAATAAAGCTTCTACAGAGAAAAGGAATACTGATCTCACTTCAAACAATACTTTGACATGTCGCAAACAATTGCTTCTCTTTAACAAGATACACGTGGGTTTCTTAGTAAAGCTTTTCAAGAAATGAATGAATACACTTTCAAAAGAACGTGATTATATTTCAAAGCATAGCTTCTACAGAGAAAAGGAACACTGATCTCACTTCTAACAGTAATTTGACATGTCGCAAACAACTTTTCTTTACACAGAAAGACGTGTGTTTCTTACTAAAGCTATTTATAAAATGAATACACTTTCCAAAGAATGTGACTTTCTTTCAAAGTAAAGCTTCTACGGAGAAAAGGAACATTGATATCACTTCTAACAATAATTTGACACGTCGCAAACAACTGCTTCTCTTTACAGGGAAACACATGTGTGTTTCTTCCTAAAGCTTTTCATGAAATGAATACACTTTGAAATAAATGTGATTATCTTTCAAAGTAAAGCTTCTACAGAGAAAGGAACACTTATCTCTCTTCCAAAAATACTTTGACATGTCGCAAAAAATGGCTTTTCTTTACAGAGAAACAGTTGTGCGTTTCTTACTAAAGCTATTTTTGAAATGAATACACTTTCAAAACAATGAGATTATCTTTCAAAGTAAAGCTTGTAGAGAGAAAAGAAAACTGTTCTCATTTTTAACAGTAATTTGACATGTCACAAACAACTGCTTTTCTTTAGAGAGAAATACATGTATGTTTCTTACTAAAGATTTTCAAGAAATGTATACACTTTCAAAAGAACGTGATTATCTTTCAAATTAAAGCTTGTACAGAGAAAAGGAATATTGACCTCACTTCAAACAATATTTTGACATGTCCCAAACAACTGCTTCTCCTAACCAAGTAACACATGTGCTTTGCTTACTAAAGTTTTAAAGAAATGAATACACTTTTAAAAGAACATGATTATATTTCAAAGCAGAGTTTCTACAGAGAATGGAACACTGATCTCACTTCTAACAATACTTTGACATGTCGCAAACAACTGCTTCTCTTTACAGAGAAACACTTGTGCGTTTCTTACTAAAGCTATTAATGAAATGAATACACTTTCAGAAGAATATGATTATCTTTCAAAGTAAAGTTGTACAGAGAAAGGTAAACTGATCTCACTTCTAACAATACTTTGACATGTCGCAAACAACTGCTTCTCTTTACCAAGAAACACATGTGTTTCTAACTAAAGCTGTTCAAGAAATGTATACACTTTCAAAAGAATGTGATTATCCTTCAAAGTAAAGCTTGTACAAAGAAAAGGAACACTGATATCACTTCTAACAAGACGTTGACATGTCGCAAAAAACTGCTTCTCTTTATCAAGAAACACATGTGTGTTAGTTACTAAAGCTTTTCAGGAAATGAATACACTTTCAAAAGAATGTGATTATCTTTCAAAGTAAATCTTGTACCTAGAAAAGGAATATTGACGTCACTTCAAACAACACTTTGACATGTCGCAAACAACTGCTTCTCCTTACCAAGTAACACAAGTGCGTTTTAACTAAAGCTTTTCAGGAAAGAATACAGTTTCAAAATAGCGTGATTATCTTTCAATGTAAAGCTTGTACAGAGAAAAGGAACACTGATCTCACTAATAACAATACTTTGACATGTCGCAAAAAATGGCCTCTCTTTACAGAGAAACACATGTGCGTTTCTTACTAAAGCTATTTATGAAATAAATACACTTTCAAAGAATGTGGTTATCTTTCAAATTAAAGCTTCTACAGAGAAAAGCAACACTGATCTCAGGTCTAATAGGACGTTGACATGTCGCAAACAACTGCTTCTCATTACCAAGAAACACATGTGGGTTTCTTACTAAAGTTTTTAAAGAAATGAATACACTTTTTAAAGAACCAATTGTATTGCAAAGCAAAGCTTCTACAGAGAATGGAACACTGATCTCCCTTCTAACAATACTTTGACATGTCGCAAACAACGGCTTCTCTTTACAGAGAAACACTTGTGCATTTCTTACTAAAGCTATTAATGAAATGAATACACTTTCAAAGAATGTGATTATCTTTCAAAGTAAAGCTTCTACAGAGAAATGAATACTGATCACACTTCTAACAAGACTTTGACATGTCAGAAACAACTGCTTCTCTTTACCAAGACACACATGAGCATTATTACTAAAGCATTTCTAGAAATGAATACACTTTCAAAAGAACGTGACTATATTTCAAAATAAAGCTTCCACAGAGAAAATGAACACTGATCTCACTTCTAACAGTAATTTGACATGTCGAAAAGAAGTGTTTTTCTTTACAGAGAAACACATGTACGTTTCTTACTAAAGCTTATCATGAAATGAATACACTTTCAAAAGAATATGATTATACTTCAAAGCAAAGCTTCTACAGAGAAAAGGAACACTGATCTCACTTCTAAAAATACTTGACATGTCGGAAAAAACTGCTTCTCTTTACAGAGAAACACATATGCGTTTCTTCCTAATGCTTTTCATGAAATGAATACACTTTGAAAAGAATGTGATTATCTTTCAAAGTAAAGCTTTTACAGAGAAAGGAACACTGATCTCTCTTCTAAAAATACTTTGACATGATGCATAATACGGCCTTTCTTTACAGAGAAACAACTGTGCGTTTCTTACTAAAGTTATATATGAAACTAATACACTTTCAAAAAACGTGATTATCTTTCAAAATAAAGCTTTGACAGAGAAAAGGAAAACTGATCTCACTTCTAATAGATATTTGACAGTTGCAAACATCTGCTTCTTTACAGAGAAACTCATGTGTGTTTCATACTAAAACTTTTTAAGAAATGAATACACATTCAAAAGAACGTGATTATCATTCAAAGCAAAGCTTCTACAGAGGATGGAACACTGATCTCACTTCTAACAAGACTTTGACATTTAGGAAACAATTGAATCTCTTTACCAAGTAACACGTGTGTTTCTTACTAAAGCTAATCCTGAAATGAATACACTTTCAAAGGAATGTGATTATCTTTCAAAGTAAAGCTTCTACACAGAAAGGAACACTGATCTCTCTTCTAACAATACTTTGACATGTCGCAAAAAATGGCCTCTCTTTAGAGAAACACATGTGCGTTTCTTACTAAAGCTATTTATGAAATGAACACCCTTTCAAAAGAATGTGATTTTCTTTCAAAGTAAACCTGCTACAGAGAAAAGGAATACTGATTTCACTTCAAACAATACTTTGAATGTCGTAAACAACTGCTTCTCCTTACCAAGATACACATGTGTGTTTCATGCTAAAGCTTTTCAAGAAATGAATACACTTTCAAAAGAATGTGAATATCTTTCAAAGTAAAGCTTGTACAGAGAAAAGGAATGCGGATCTCACTTCTACCAATACTTTAACATGTTCCAAAGAACTGCTTCTCTTTACAGAAAAACACATGTGCTTTTCTTACAAAAGCATTTCATGAAATAAATACACATTCAAAAGAACGTTATTATCTTTCAAAGTAAAACTTCTGCAGAGAAAAGGAAAACTAATCTCACTTCTAATAGTAATTTGACATGTCGCAAACATCTGCTTCTCTTTACAGAGAAACACATGTGCGTTTCTTACTAAAGCTTTTCAAGATATGAATACACTTTCAAAAGAACATGTTTATATTTCAAAACAAAGATTCTACAGAGAAAAGGAACACTGATCTCACTTCTACCAATACTTTGACATGTCGTAAACAATGGCTTCTCTTTACAAGGAACAGTTGTGCGTTTCTTACTTAAGTTATTTATGAAATGAATACACTTTCAAAGAATGTGATTATCTTTCAAAGTAAAGTTTCTAAAGAGAAATGAACACTGATCTCACTTCTAACAAGGCTTTGACATGTCAGAAACAACTGCCTTTCCTTACCAAGAAACACATGTGTGTTATTACTAAAGCATTTAAAGAAATAAATACACTTTCAAAAGAACGTGATTATATTTCAAATTAAAGCTTGCACACAGAAAATGACTACTGATCTCACTTCTAACAATACTTTGACATGTCGAAAACAACTGCTTCTCCTTACAGAGAAACACATGTGTGTTTCTTACAAAAGTATTTCATGAAATAAATGCACTTTCAAAAAAACGCGATTATCTTCCAAAGTAAAGCTTCTATAGAGAAAAGGAACACTGATCTCACTTCTCAAAAGACTTTGACATGTAGCAAAAACTGCTTCTCTTTACCAAGAAACACATGTGTTTCTTAATAAAGCTTTTCAAGAGATGAATACACTTTCAAAAGAACATGATTATATTTCAAAGCAAAGCTTCTACAGAGAAAAGTAACACTGATCTCACTTCTAACAGTAATTTGCCATGTTGCAAACAACTGCTTTTCTTTACAAAGAAACACTTTTGCGTTTCTTACTAAAGCTATTTTTGAAATGAACTCTTTCAAAACAATGTGATTATCTTCCAAAGTAAAGCTTCTACAGAGAAAAGGAAAACTGATCTCACTTCAAACAGTAATAGATATGTCGGAAAAATCTGCTTCTCTATAAGGAGAAGCACATGTGCATTTCTTAATAAAGCTTTTCCTAAAATGAATACACTTTAAAAAGAACGTGATTATATCTAAAAGCAAAGATTCTACAGAGAAAAGGAACACGGATCTCACTTCTAACAAGCCTTTGACATGTCACAAAGAACTGCTTTGCTTTACAGAAAAAGACATGTGCGTTTCTTACTAAAGCATTTCAAGAAATGAATACACTTTCAAAAGAATGTGATTATCTTTCAAATAAAGCTTCTACAGAGAAAAGGAATACTGATCTCACTTCAAACAATACTTTGACATGTCGCAAACAATTGCTTCTCTTTAACAAGATACACGTGGGTTTCTTAGTAAAGCTTTTCAAGAAATGAATGAATACACTTTCAAAAGAACGTGATTATATTTCAAAGCATAGCTTCTACAGAGAAAAGGAACACTGATCTCACTTCTAACAGTAATTTGACATGTCGCAAACAACTTTTCTTTACACAGAAAGACGTGTGTTTCTTACTAAAGCTATTTATAAAATGAATACACTTTCCAAAGAATGTGACTTTCTTTCAAAGTAAAGCTTCTACGGAGAAAAGGAACATTGATATCACTTCTAACAATAATTTGACACGTCGCAAACAACTGCTTCTCTTTACAGGGAAACACATGTGTGTTTCTTCCTAAAGCTTTTCATGAAATGAATACACTTTGAAATAAATGTGATTATCTTTCAAAGTAAAGCTTCTACAGAGAAAGGAACACTTATCTCTCTTCCAAAAATACTTTGACATGTCGCAAAAAATGGCTTTTCTTTACAGAGAAACAGTTGTGCGTTTCTTACTAAAGCTATTTTTGAAATGAATACACTTTCAAAACAATGAGATTATCTTTCAAAGTAAAGCTTGTAGAGAGAAAAGAAAACTGTTCTCATTTTTAACAGTAATTTGACATGTCACAAACAACTGCTTTTCTTTAGAGAGAAATACATGTATGTTTCTTACTAAAGATTTTCAAGAAATGTATACACTTTCAAAAGAACGTGATTATCTTTCAAATTAAAGCTTGTACAGAGAAAAGGAATATTGATCTCACTTCAAACAATATTTTGACATGTCCCAAACAACTGCTTCTCCTAACCAAGTAACACATGTGCTTTGCTTACTAAAGTTTTAAAGAAATGAATACACTTTTAAAAGAACATGATTATATTTCAAAGCAGAGTTTCTACAGAGAATGGAACACTGATCTCACTTCTAACAATACTTTGACATGTCGCAAACAACTGCTTCTCTTTACAGAGAAACACTTGTGCGTTTCTTACTTAAGTTATTTATGAAATGAATACACTTTCAAAGAATGTGATTATCTTTCAAAGTAAAGTTTCTAAAGAGAAATGAACACTGATCTCACTTCTAACAAGGCTTTGACATGTCGCAAACAACTGCCTTTCCTTACCAAGAAACACATGTGTGTTATTACTAAAGCATTTAAAGAAATAAATACACTTTCAAAAGTACGTGATTATATTTCAAATTAAAGCTTGCACACAGAAAATGACTACTGATCTCACTTCTAACAATACTTTGACATGTCGAAAACAACTGCTTCTCCTTACAGAGAAACACATGTGTGTTTCTTACAAAAGTATTTCATGAAATAAATGCACTTTCAAAAAAACGTGATTATCTTCCAAAGTAAAGCTTCTATAGAGAAAAGGAACACTGATCTCACTTCTCAAAAGACTTTGACATGTAGCAAAAACTGCTTCTCTTTACCAAGAAACACATGTGTTTCTTAATAAAGCTTTTCAAGAGATGAATACACTTTCAAAAGAACATGATTATATTTCAAAGCAAAGCTTCTACAGAGAAAAGTAACACTGATCTCACTTCTAACAGTAATTTGCCATGTTGCAAACAACTGCTTTTCTTTACAAAGAAACACTTTTGCGTTTCTTACTAAAGCTATTTTTGAAATGAACTCTTTCAAAACAATGTGATTATCTTCCAAAGTAAAGCTTCTACAGAGAAAAGGAAAACTGATCTCACTTCAAACAGTAATAGATATGTCGAAAAAATCTGCTTCTCTATAAGGAGAAGCACATGTGCATTTCTTAATAAAGCTTTTCCTAAAATGAATACACTTTAAAAAGAACGTGATTATATTTAAAAGCAAAGATTCTACAGAGAAAAGGAACACGGATCTCACTTCTAACAAGCCTTTGACATGTCACAAAGAACTGCTTTGCTTTACAGAAAAAGACATGTGCGTTTCTTACTAAAGCATTTCAAGAAATGAATACACTTTCAAAAGAATGTGATTATCTTTCAAATAAAGCTTCTACAGAGAAAAGGAATACTGATCTCACTTCAAACAATACTTTGACATGTCGCAAACAATTGCTTCTCTTTAACAAGATACACGTGGGTTTCTTAGTAAAGCTTTTCAAGAAATGAATGAATACACTTTCAAAAGAACGTGATTATATTTCAAAGCATAGCTTCTACAGAGAAAAGGAACACTGATCTCACTTCTAACAGTAATTTGACATGTCGCAAACAACTTTTCTTTACACAGAAAGACGTGTGTTTCTTACTAAAGCTATTTATAAAATGAATACACTTTCCAAAGAATGTGACTTTCTTTCAAAGTAAAGCTTCTACGGAGAAAAGGAACATTGATATCACTTCTAACAATAATTTGACACGTCGCAAACAACTGCTTCTCTTTACAGGGAAACACATGTGTGTTTCTTCCTAAAGCTTTTCATGAAATGAATACACTTTGAAATAAATGTGATTATCTTTCAAAGTAAAGCTTCTACAGAGAAAGGAACACTTATCTCTCTTCCAAAAATACTTTGACATGTCGCAAAAAATGGCTTTTCTTTACAGAGAAACAGTTGTGCGTTTCTTACTAAAGCTATTTTTGAAATGAATACACTTTCAAAACAATGAGATTATCTTTCAAAGTAAAGCTTGTAGAGAGAAAAGAAAACTGTTCTCATTTTTAACAATACTTTGACATGTCGCAAACAACTGCTTCTCTTTACCAAGAAACACATGTGTTTCTAACTAAAGCTGTTCAAGAAATGTATACACTTTCAAAAGAATGTGATTATCCTTCAAAGTAAAGCTTGTACAAAGAAAAGGAACACTGATATCACTTCTAACAAGACGTTGACATGTCGCAAAAAACTGCTTCTCTTTATCAAGAAACACATGTGTGTTAGTTACTAAAGCTTTTCAGGAAATGAATACACTTTCAAAAGAATGTGATTATCTTTCAAAGTAAATCTTGTACCTAGAAAAGGAATATTGACCTCACTTCAAACAACACTTTGACATGTCGCAAACAACTGCTTCTCTTTACCAAGTAACACAAGTGCGTTTTAACTAAAGCTTTTCAGGAAAGAATACAGTTTCAAAATAGCGTGATTATCTTTCAATGTAAAGCTTGTACAGAGAAAAGGAACACTGATCTCACTTCTAACAATACTTTGACATGTCGTAAACAATGGCTTCTCTTTACAAGGAACAGTTGTGCATTTCTTACTTAAGTTATTTATGAAATGAATACACTTTCAAAGAATGTGATTATCTTTCAAAGTAACGTTTCTAAAGAGAAATGTATACTGATCTCACTTCTAACAAGGCTTTGACATGTCAGAAACAACTGCCTTTCCTTACCAAGAAACACATGTGTGTTATTACTAAAGCATTTAAAGAAATAAATACACTTTCAAAAGAACGTGATTATATTTCAAATTAAAGCTTGCACACAGAAAATGACTACTGATCTCACTTCTAACAATACTTTGACATGTCGAAAACAACTGCTTCTCCTTACAGAGAAACACATGTGTGTTTCTTACAAAAGTATTTCATGAAATAAATGCACTTTCAAAAAAACGTGATTATCTTCCAAAGTAAAGCTTCTATAGAGAAAAGGAACACTGATCTCACTTCTCAAAAGACTTTGACATGTAGCAAAAACTGCTTCTCTTTACCAAGAAACACATGTGTTTCTTAATAAAGCTTTTCAAGAGATGAATACACTTTCAAAAGAACATGATTATATTTCAAAGCAAAGCTTCTACAGAGAAAAGTAACACTGATCTCACTTCTAACAGTAATTTGCCATGTTGCAAACAACTGCTTTTCTTTACAAAGAAACACTTTTGCGTTTCTTACTAAAGCTATTTTTGAAATGAACTCTTTCAAAACAATGTGATTATCTTCCAAAGTAAAGCTTCTACAGAGAAAAGGAAAACTGATCTCACTTCAAACAGTAATAGATATGTCGAAAAAATCTGCTTCTCTATAAGGAGAAGCACATGTGCATTTCTTAATAAAGCTTTTCCTAAAATGAATACACTTTAAAAAGAACGTGATTATATTTAAAAGCAAAGATTCTACAGAGAAAAGGAACACGATCTCACTTCTAACAAGCCTTTGACATGTCACAAAGAACTGCTTTGCTTTACAGAAAAAGACATGTGCGTTTCTTACTAAAGCATTTCAAGAAATGAATACACTTTCAAAAGAATGTGATTATCTTTCAAATAAAGCTTCTACAGAGAAAAGGAATACTGATCTCACTTCAAACAATACTTTGACATGTCGCAAACAATTGCTTCTCTTTAACAAGATACACGTGGGTTTCTTAGTAAAGCTTTTCAAGAAATGAATGAATACACTTTCAAAAGAACGTGATTATATTTCAAAGCATAGCTTCTACAGAGAAAAGGAACACTGATCTCACTTCTAACAGTAATTTGACATGTCGCAAACAACTTTTCTTTACACAGAAAGACGTGTGTTTCTTACTAAAGCTATTTATAAAATGAATACACTTTCCAAAGAATGTGACTTTCTTTCAAAGTAAAGCTTCTACGGAGAAAAGGAACATTGATATCACTTCTAACAATAATTTGACACGTCGCAAACAACTGCTTCTCTTTACAGGGAAACACATGTGTGTTTCTTCCTAAAGCTTTTCATGAAATGAATACACTTTGAAATAAATGTGATTATCTTTCAAAGTAAAGCTTCTACAGAGAAAGGAACACTTATCTCTCTTCCAAAAATACTTTGACATGTCGCAAAAAATGGCTTTTCTTTACAGAGAAACAGTTGTGCGTTTCTTACTAAAGCTATTTTTGAAATGAATACACTTTCAAAACAATGAGATTATCTTTCAAAGTAAAGCTTGTAGAGAGAAAAGAAAACTGTTCTCATTTTTAACAGTAATTTGACATGTCACAAACAACTGCTTTTCTTTAGAGAGAAATACATGTATGTTTCTTACTAAAGATTTTCAAGAAATGTATACACTTTCAAAAGAACGTGATTATCTTTCAAATTAAAGCTTGTACAGAGAAAAGGAATATTGATCTCACTTCAAACAATATTTTGACATGTCCCAAACAACTGCTTCTCCTAACCAAGTAACACATGTGCTTTGCTTACTAAAGTTTTAAAGAAATGAATACACTTTTAAAAGAACATGATTATATTTCAAAGCAGAGTTTCTACAGAGAATGGAACACTGATCTCACTTCTAACAATACTTTGACATGTCGCAAACAACTGCTTCTCTTTACAGAGAAACACTTGTGCGTTTCTTACTAAAGCTATTAATGAAATGAATACACTTTCAGAAGAATATGATTATCTTTCAAAGTAAAGTTGTACAGAGAAAGGTAAACTGATCTCACTTCTAACAATACTTTGACATGTCGCAAACAACTGCTTCTCTTTACCAAGAAACACATGTGTTTCTAACTAAAGCTGTTCAAGAAATGTATACACTTAAAAAGAATGTGATTATCCTTCAAAGTAAAGCTTGTACAAAGAAAAGGAACACTGATATCACTTCTAACAAGACGTTGACATGTCGCAAAAAACTGCTTCTCTTTATCAAGAAACACATGTGTGTTAGTTACTAAAGCTTTTCAGGAAATGAATACACTTTCAAAAGAATGTGATTATCTTTCAAAGTAAATCTTGTACCTAGAAAAGGAATATTGACGTCACTTCAAACAACACTTTGACATGTCGCAAACAACTGCTTCTCCTTACCAAGTAACACAAGTGCGTTTTAACTAAAGCTTTTCAGGAAAGAATACAGTTTCAAAATAGCGTGATTATCTTTCAATGTAAAGCTTGTACAGAGAAAAGGAACACTGATCTCACTAATAACAATACTTTGACATGTCGCAAAAAATGGCCTCTCTTTACAGAGAAACACATGTGCGTTTCTTACTAAAGCTATTTATGAAATAAATACACTTTCAAAGAATGTGATTATCTTTCAAAGTAAAGTTTCTAAAGAGAAATGAACACTGATCTCACTTCTAACAAGGCTTTGACATGTCAGAAACAACTGCCTTTCCTTACCAAGAAACACATGTGTGTTATTACTAAAGCATTTAAAGAAATAAATACACTTTCAAAAGAACGTGATTATATTTCAAATTAAAGCTTGCACACAGAAAATGACTACTGATCTCACTTCTACCAATACTTTGACATGTCGAAAACAACTGCTTCTCCTTACAGAGAAACACATGTGTGTTTCTTACAAAAGTATTTCATGAAATAAATGCACTTTCAAAAAAACGTGATTATCTTCCAAAGTAAAGCTTCTATAGAGAAAAGGAACACTGATCTCACTTCTCAAAAGACTTTGACATGTAGCAAAAACTGCTTCTCTTTACCAAGAAACACATGTGTTTCTTAATAAAGCTTTTCAAGAGATGAATACACTTTCAAAAGAACATGATTATATTTCAAAGCAAAGCTTCTACAGAGAAAAGTAACACTGATCTCACTTCTAACAGTAATTTGCCATGTTGCAAACAACTGCTTTTCTTTACAAAGAAACACTTTTGCGTTTCTTACTAAAGCTATTTTGAAATGAACTCTTTCAAAACAATGTGATTATCTTCCAAAGTAAAGCTTCTACAGAGAAAAGGAAAACTGATCTCACTTCAAACAGTAATAGATATGTCGAAAAAATCTGCTTCTCTATAAGGAGAAGCACATGTGCATTACTTAATAAAGCTTTTCCTAAAATGAATACACTTTAAAAAGAACGTGATTATATTTAAAAGCAAAGATTCTACAGAGAAAAGGAACACGATCTCACTTCTAACAAGCCTTTGACATGTCACAAAGAACTGCTTTGCTTTACAGAAAAAGACATGTGCGTTTCTTACTAAAGCATTTCAAGAAATGAATACACTTTCAAAAGAATGTGATTATCTTTCAAATAAAGCTTCTACAGAGAAAAGGAATACTGATCTCACTTCAAACAATACTTTGACATGTCGCAAACAATTGCTTCTCTTTAACAAGATACACGTGGGTTTCTTAGTAAAGCTTTTCAAGAAATGAATGAATACACTTTCAAAAGAACGTGATTATATTTCAAAGCATAGCTTCTACAGAGAAAAGGAACACTGATCTCACTTCTAACAGTAATTTGACATGTCGCAAACAACTTTTCTTTACACAGAAAGACGTGTGTTTCTTACTAAAGCTATTTATAAAATGAATACACTTTCCAAAGAATGTGACTTTCTTTCAAAGTAAAGCTTCTACGGAGAAAAGGAACATTGATATCACTTCTAACAATAATTTGACACGTCGCAAACAACTGCTTCTCTTTACAGGGAAACACATGTGTGTTTCTTCCTAAAGCTTTTCATGAAATGAATACACTTTGAAATAAATGTGATTATCTTTCAAAGTAAAGCTTCTACAGAGAAAGGAACACTTATCTCTCTTCCAAAAATACTTTGACATGTCGCAAAAAATGGCTTTTCTTTACAGAGAAACAGTTGTGCGTTTCTTACTAAAGCTATTTTTGAAATGAATACACTTTCAAAACAATGAGATTATCTTTCAAAGTAAAGCTTGTAGAGAGAAAAGAAAACTGTTCTCATTTTTAACAGTAATTTGACATGTCACAAACAACTGCTTTTCTTTAGAGAGAAATACATGTATGTTTCTTACTAAAGATTTTCAAGAAATGTATACACTTTCAAAAGAACGTGATTATCTTTCAAATTAAAGCTTGTACAGAGAAAAGGAATATTGATCTCACTTCAAACAATATTTTGACATGTCCCAAACAACTGCTTCTCCTAACCAAGTAACACATGTGCTTTGCTTACTAAAGTTTTAAAGAAATGAATACACTTTTAAAAGAACATGATTATATTTCAAAGCAGAGTTTCCACAGAGAATGGAACACTGATCTCACTTCTAACAATACTTTGACATGTCGCAAACAACTGCTTCTCTTTACAGAGAAACACTTGTGCGTTTCTTACTTAAGTTATTTATGAAATGAATACACTTTCAAAGAATGTGATTATCTTTCAAAGTAAAGTTTCTAAAGAGAAATGAACACTGATCTCACTTCTAACAAGGCTTTGACATGTCAGAAACAACTGCCTTTCCTTACCAAGAAACACATGTGTGTTATTACTAAAGCATTTAAAGAAATAAATACACTTTCAAAAGTACGTGATTATATTTCAAATTAAAGCTTGCACACAGAAAATGACTACTGATCTCACTTCTAACAATACTTTGACATGTCGAAAACAACTGCTTCTCCTTACAGAGAAACACATGTGTGTTTCTTACAAAAGTATTTCATGAAATAAATGCACTTTCAAAAAAACGTGATTATCTTCCAAAGTAAAGCTTCTATAGAGAAAAGGAACACTGATCTCACTTCTCAAAAGACTTTGACATGTAGCAAAAACTGCTTCTCTTTACCAAGAAACACATGTGTTTCTTAATAAAGCTTTTCAAGAGATGAATACACTTTCAAAAGAACATGATTATATTTCAAAGCAAAGCTTCTACAGAGAAAAGTAACACTGATCTCACTTCTAACAGTAATTTGCCATGTTGCAAACAACTGCTTTTCTTTACAAAGAAACACTTTTGCGTTTCTTACTAAAGCTATTTTTGAAATGAACTCTTTCAAAACAATGTGATTATCTTCCAAAGTAAAGCTTCTACAGAGAAAAGGAAAACTGATCTCACTTCAAACAGTAATAGATATGTCGGAAAAATCTGCTTCTCTATAAGGAGAAGCACATGTGCATTTCTTAATAAAGCTTTTCCTAAAATGAATACACTTTAAAAAGAACGTGATTATATTTAAAAGCAAAGATTCTACAGAGAAAAGGAACACGGATCTCACTTCTAACAAGCCTTTGACATGTCACAAAGAACTGCTTTGCTTTACAGAAAAAGACATGTGCGTTTCTTACTAAAGCATTTCAAGAAATGAATACACTTTCAAAAGAATGTGATTATCTTTCAAATAAAGCTTCTACAGAGAAAAGGAATACTGATCTCACTTCAAACAATACTTTGACATGTCGCAAACAATTGCTTCTCTTTAACAAGATACACGTGGGTTTCTTAGTAAAGCTTTTCAAGAAATGAATACACTTTCAAAAGAACGTGATTATATTTCAAAGCATAGCTTCTACAGAGAAAAGGAACACTGATCTCACTTCTAACAGTAATTTGACATGTCGCAAACAACTTTTCTTTACACAGAAAGACGTGTGTTTCTTACTAAAGCTATTTATAAAATGAATACACTTTCCAAAGAATGTGACTTTCTTTCAAAGTAAAGCTTCTACGGAGAAAAGGAACATTGATATCACTTCTAACAATAATTTGACACGTCGCAAACAACTGCTTCTCTTTACAGGGAAACACATGTGTGTTTCTTCCTAAAGCTTTTCATGAAATGAATACACTTTGAAATAAATGTGATTATCTTTCAAAGTAAAGCTTCTACAGAGAAAGGAACACTTATCTCTCTTCCAAAAATACTTTGACATGTCGCAAAAAATGGCTTTTCTTTACAGAGAAACAGTTGTGCGTTTCTTACTAAAGCTATTTTTGAAATGAATACACTTTCAAAACAATGAGATTATCTTTCAAAGTAAAGCTTGTAGAGAGAAAAGAAAACTGTTCTCATTTTTAACAGTAATTTGACATGTCACAAACAACTGCTTTTCTTTAGAGAGAAATACATGTATGTTTCTTACTAAAGATTTTCAAGAAATGTATACACTTTCAAAAGAACGTGATTATCTTTCAAATTAAAGCTTGTACAGAGAAAAGGAATATTGATCTCACTTCAAACAATATTTTGACATGTCCCAAACAACTGCTTCTCCTAACCAAGTAACACATGTGCTTTGCTTACTAAAGTTTTAAAGAAATGAATACACTTTTAAAAGAACATGATTATATTTCAAAGCAGAGTTTCTACAGAGAATGGAACACTGATCTCACTTCTAACAATACTTTGACATGTCGCAAACAACTGCTTCTCTTTACAGAGAAACACTTGTGCGTTTCTTACTAAAGCTATTAATGAAATGAATACACTTTCAGAAGAATATGATTATCTTTCAAAGTAAAGTTGTACAGAGAAAGGTAAACTGATCTCACTTCTAACAATACTTTGACATGTCGCAAACAACTGCTTCTCTTTACCAAGAAACACATGTGTTTCTAACTAAAGCTGTTCAAGAAATGTATACACTTTCAAAAGAATGTGATTATCCTTCAAAGTAAAGCTTGTACAAAGAAAAGGAACACTGATATCACTTCTAACAAGACGTTGACATGTCGCAAAAAACTGCTTCTCTTTATCAAGAAACACATGTGTGTTAGTTACTAAAGCTTTTCAGGAAATGAATACACTTTCAAAAGAATGTGATTATCTTTCAAAGTAAATCTTGTACCTAGAAAAGGAACATTGACCTCACTTCAAACAACACTTTGACATGTCGCAAACAACTGCTTCTCCTTACCAAGTAACACAAGTGCGTTTTAACTAAAGCTTTTCAGGAAAGAATACAGTTTCAAAATAGCGTGATTATCTTTCAATGTAAAGCTTGTACAGAGAAAAGGAACACTGATCTCACTAATAACAATACTTTGACATGTCGCAAAAAATGGCCTCTCTTTACAGAGAAACACATGTGCGTTTCTTACTAAAGCTATTTATGAAATAAATACACTTTCAAAGAATGTGGTTATCTTTCAAATTAAAGCTTCTACAGAGAAAAGCAACACTGATCTCAGGTCTAATAGGACGTTGACATGTCGCAAACAACTGCTTCTCATTACCAAGAAACACATGTGCGTTTCTTACTAAAGTTTTGAAAGAAATGAATACACTTTTTAAAGAACCAATTGTATTGCAAAGCAAAGCTTCTACAGAGAATGGAACACTGATCTCCCTTCTAACAATACTTTGACATGTCGCAAACAACAGCTTCTCTTTACAGAGAAACACTTGTGCGTTTCTTACTAAAGCTATTAATGAAATGAATACACTTTCAAAGAATGTGATTATCTTTCAAAGTAAAGCTTCTACAGAGAAATGAATACTGATCACACTTCTAACAAGACTTTGACATGTCAGAAACAACTGCTTCTCTTTACCAAGACACACATGAGCATTATTACTAAAGCATTTCTAGAAATGAATACACTTTCAAAAGAACGTGACTATATTTCAAAATAAAGCTTCCACAGAGAAAATGAACACTGATCTCACTTCTAACAGTAATTTGACACGTCGAAAAGAAGTGCTTTTCTTTACAGAGAAACACATGTACGTTTCTTACTAAAGCTTATCATGAAATGAATACACTTTCAAAAGAATATGATTATACTTCAAAGCAAAGCTTCTACAGAGAAAAGGAACACTGATCTCACTTCTAAAAATACTTGACATGTCGGGAAAAACTGCTTCTCTTTACAGAGAAACACATATGCGTTTCTTCCTAATGCTTTTCATGAAATGAATACACTTTGAAAAGAATGTGATTATCTTTCAAAGTAAAGCTTTTACAGAGAAAGGAACACTGATCTCTCTTCTAAAAATACTTTGACATGATGCATAATACGGCCTTTCTTTACAGAGAAACAACTGTGCGTTTCTTACTAAAGTTATATATGAAACTAATACACTTTCAAAAAACGTGATTAAATTTCAAAAAAAGCTTTGACAGAGAAAAGGAAAACTGATCTCACTTCTAATAGATATTTGACAGTTGCAAACATCTGCTTCTTTACAGAGAAACTCATGTGTGTTTCATACTAAAACTTTTTAAGAAATGAATACACATTCAAAAGAACGTGATTATCATTCAAAGCAAAGCTTCTACAGAGGATGGAACACTGATCTCACTTCTAACAAGACTTTGACATTTAGGAAACAATTGAATCTCTTTACCAAGTAACACGTGTGTTTCTTACTAAAGCTAATCCTGAAATGAATACACTTTCAAAGGAATGTGATTATCTTTCAAAGTAAAGCTTCTACACAGAAAGGAACACTGATCTCTCTTCTAACAATACTTTGACATGTCGCAAAAAATGGCCTCTCTTTAGAGAATCACATGTGCGTTTCTTACTAAAGCTATTTATGAAATGAACACCCTTTCAAAAGAATGTGATTTCCTTTCAAAGTAAACCTGCTACAGAGAAAAGGAATACTGATTTCACTTCAAACAATACTTTGAATGTCATAAACAACTGCTTCTCCTTACCAAGATACACATGTGTGTTTCATGCTAAAGCTTTTCAAGAAATGAATACACTTTCAAAAGAATGTGAATATCTTTCAAAGTAAAGCTTGTACAGAGAAAAGGAATGCGGATCTCACTTCTACCAATACTTTAACATGTTCCAAAGAACTGCTTCTCTTTACAGAAAAACACATGTGCTTTTCTTACAAAAGCATTTCATGAAATAAATACACATTCAAAAGAACGTTATTATCTTTCAAAGTAAAACTTCTGCAGAGAAAAGGAAAACTAATCTCACTTCTAACAGTAATTTGACATGTTGCAAACATCTGCTTCTCTTTACAGAGAAACACATGTGCGTTTCTTACTAAAGCTTTTCAAGATATGAATACACTTTCAAAAGAACATGTTTATATTTCAAAACAAAGATTCTACAGAGAAAAGGAACACTGATCTCACTTCTACCAATACTTTGACATGTCGTAAACAATGGCTTCTCTTTACAAGGAACAGTTGTGCGTTTCTTACTTAAGTTATTTATGAAATGAATACACTTTCAAAGAATGTGATTATCTTTCAAAGTAAAGTTTCTAAAGAGAAATGAACACTGATCTCACTTCTAACAAGGCTTTGACATGTCTGAAACAACTGCCTTTCCTTACCAAGAAACACATGTGTGTTATTACTAAAGCATTTAAAGAAATAAATACACTTTCAAAAGAACGTGATTATATTTCAAATTAAAGCTTGCACACAGAAAATGACTACTGATCTCACTTCTAACAATACTTTGACATGTCGAAAACAACTGCTTCTCCTTACAGAGAAACACATGTGTGTTTCTTACAAAAGTATTTCATGAAATAAATGCACTTTCAAAAAAAACGTGATTATCTTCCAAAGTAAAGCTTCTATAGAGAAAAGGAACACTGATCTCACTTCTCAAAAGACTTTGACATGTAGCAAAAACTGCTTCTCTTTACCAAGAAACACATGTGTTTCTTAATAAAGCTTTTCAAGAGATGAATACACTTTCAAAAGAACATGATTATATTTCAAAGCAAAGCTTCTACAGAGAAAAGTAACACTGATCTCACTTCTAACAGTAATTTGCCATGTTGCAAACAACTGCTTTTCTTTACAAAGAAACACTTTTGCGTTTCTTACTAAAGCTATTTTTGAAATGAACTCTTTCAAAACAATGTGATTATCTTCCAAAGTAAAGCTTCTACAGAGAAAAGGAAAACTGATCTCACTTCAAACCGTAATAGATATGTCGAAAAAATCTGCTTCTCTATAAGGAGAAGCACATGTGCATTTCTTAATAAAGCTTTTCCTAAAATGAATACACTTTAAAAAGAACGTGATTATATTTAAAAGCAAAGATTCTACAGAGAAAAGGAACACGGATCTCACTTCTAACAAGCCTTTGACATGTCACAAAGAACTGCTTTGCTTTACAGAAAAAGACATGTGCGTTTCTTACTAAAGCATTTCAAGAAATGAATACACTTTCAAAAGAATGTGATTATCTTTCAAATAAAGCTTCTACAGAGAAAAGGAATACTGATCTCACTTCAAACAATACTTTGACATGTCGCAAACAATTGCTTCTCTTTAACAAGATACACGTGGGTTTCTTAGTAAAGCTTTTCAAGAAATGAATGAATACACTTTCAAAAGAACGTGATTATATTTCAAAGCATAGCTTCTACAGAGAAAAGGAACACTGATCTCACTTCTAACAGTAATTTGACATGTCGCAAACAACTTTTCTTTACACAGAAAGACGTGTGTTTCTTACTAAAGCTATTTATAAAATGAATACACTTTCCAAAGAATGTGACTTTCTTTCAAAGTAAAGCTTCTACGGAGAAAAGGAACATTGATATCACTTCTAACAATAATTTGACACGTCGCAAACAACTGCTTCTCTTTACAGGGAAACACATGTGTGTTTCTTCCTAAAGCTTTTCATGAAATGAATACACTTTGAAATAAATGTGATTATCTTTCAAAGTAAAGCTTCTACAGAGAAAGGAACACTTATCTCTCTTCCAAAAATACTTTGACATGTCGCAAAAAATGGCTTTTCTTTACAGAGAAACAGTTGTGCGTTTCTTACTAAAGCTATTTTTGAAATGAATACACTTTCAAAACAATGAGATTATCTTTCAAAGTAAAGCTTGTAGAGAGAAAAGAAAACTGTTCTCATTTTTAACAGTAATTTGACATGTCACAAACAACTGCTTTTCTTTAGAGAGAAATACATGTATGTTTCTTACTAAAGATTTTCAAGAAATGTATACACTTTCAAAAGAACGTGATTATCTTTCAAATTAAAGCTTGTACAGAGAAAAGGAATATTGATCTCACTTCAAACAATATTTTGACATGTCCCAAACAACTGCTTCTCCTAACCAAGTAACACATGTGCTTTGCTTACTAAAGTTTTAAAGAAATGAATACACTTTTAAAAGAACATGATTATATTTCAAAGCAGAGTTTCTACAGAGAATGGAACACTGATCTCACTTCTAACAATACTTTGACATGTCGCAAACAACTGCTTCTCTTTACAGAGAAACACTTGTGCGTTTCTTACTAAAGCTATTAATGAAATGAATACACTTTCAGAAGAATATGATTATCTTTCAAAGTAAAGTTGTACAGAGAAAGGTAAACTGATCTCACTTCTAACAATACTTTGACATGTCGCAAACAACTGCTTCTCTTTACCAAGAAACACATGTGTTTCTAACTAAAGCTGTTCAAGAAATGTATACACTTTCAAAAGAATGTGATTATCCTTCAAAGTAAAGCTTGTACAAAGAAAAGGAACACTGATATCACTTCTAACAAGACGTTGACATGTCGCAAAAAACTGCTTCTCTTTATCAAGAAACACATGTGTGTTAGTTACTAAAGCTTTTCAGGAAATGAATACACTTTCAAAAGAATGTGATTATCTTTCAAAGTAAATCTTGTACCTAGAAAAGGAACATTGACCTCACTTCAAACAACACTTTGACATGTCGCAAACAACTGCTTCTCCTTACCAAGTAACACAAGTGCGTTTTAACTAAAGCTTTTCAGGAAAGAATACAGTTTCAAAATAGCGTGATTATCTTTCAATGTAAAGCTTGTACAGAGAAAAGGAACACTGATCTCACTAATAACAATACTTTGACATGTCGCAAAAAATGGCCTCTCTTTACAGAGAAACACATGTGCGTTTCTTACTAAAGCTATTTATGAAATAAATACACTTTCAAAGAATGTGGTTATCTTTCAAATTAAAGCTTCTACAGAGAAAAGCAACACTGATCTCAGGTCTAATAGGACGTTGACATGTCGCAAACAACTGCTTCTCATTACCAAGAAACACATGTGCGTTTCTTACTAAAGTTTTGAAAGAAATGAATACACTTTTTAAAGAACCAATTGTATTGCAAAGCAAAGCTTCTACAGAGAATGGAACACTGATCTCCCTTCTAACAATACTTTGACATGTCGCAAACAACAGCTTCTCTTTACAGAGAAACACTTGTGCGTTTCTTACTAAAGCTATTAATGAAATGAATACACTTTCAAAGAATGTGATTATCTTTCAAAGTAAAGCTTCTACAGAGAAATGAATACTGATCACACTTCTAACAAGACTTTGACATGTCAGAAACAACTGCTTCTCTTTACCAAGACACACATGAGCATTATTACTAAAGCATTTCTAGAAATGAATACACTTTCAAAAGAACGTGACTATATTTCAAAATAAAGCTTCCACAGAGAAAATGAACACTGATCTCACTTCTAACAGTAATTTGACACGTCGAAAAGAAGTGCTTTTCTTTACAGAGAAACACATGTACGTTTCTTACTAAAGCTTATCATGAAATGAATACACTTTCAAAAGAATATGATTATACTTCAAAGCAAAGCTTCTACAGAGAAAAGGAACACTGATCTCACTTCTAAAAATACTTGACATGTCGGAAAAAACTGCTTCTCTTTACAGAGAAACACATATGCGTTTCTTCCTAATGCTTTTCATGAAATGAATACACTTTGAAAAGAATGTGATTATCTTTCAAAGTAAAGCTTTTACAGAGAAAGGAACACTGATCTCTCTTCTAAAAATACTTTGACATGATGCATAATACGGCCTTTCTTTACAGAGAAACAACTGTGCGTTTCTTACTAAAGTTATATATGAAACTAATACACTTTCAAAAAACGTGATTAAATTTCAAAATAAAGCTTTGACAGAGAAAAGGAAAACTGATCTCACTTCTAATAGATATTTGACAGTTGCAAACATCTGCTTCTTTACAGAGAAACTCAAGTGTGTTTCATACTAAAACTTTTTAAGAAATGAATACACATTCAAAAGAACGTGATTATCATTCAAAGCAAAGCTTCTACAGAGGATGGAACACTGATCTCACTTCTAACAAGACTTTGACATTTAGGAAACAATTGAATCTCTTTACCAAGTAACACGTGTGTTTCTTACTAAAGCTAATCCTGAAATGAATACACTTTCAAAGGAATGTGATTATCTTTCAAAGTAAAGCTTCTACACAGAAAGGAACACTGATCTCTCTTCTAACAATACTTTGACATGTCGCAAAAAATGGCCTCTCTTTAGAGAAACACATGTGCGTTTCTTACTAAAGCTATTTATGAAATGAACACCCTTTCAAAAGAATGTGATTTTCTTTCAAAGTAAACCTGCTACAGAGAAAAGGAATACTGATTTCACTTCAAACAATACTTTGAATGTCGTAAACAACTGCTTCTCCTTACCAAGATACACATGTGTGTTTCATGCTAAAGCTTTTCAAGAAATGAATACACTTTCAAAAGAATGTGAATATCTTTCAAAGTAAAGCTTGTACAGAGAAAAGAAATACGGATCTCACTTCTACCAATACTTTAACATGTTCCAAAGAACTGCTTCTCTTTACAGAAAAACACATGTGCTTTTCTAACAAAAGCATTTCATGAAATAAATACACATTCAAAAGAACGTTATTATCTTTCAAAGTAAAACTTCTGCAGAGAAAAGGAAAACTAATCTCACTTCTAACAGTAATTTGACATGTCGCAAACATCTGCTTCTCTTTACAGAGAAACACATGTGCGTTTCTTACTAAAGCTTTTCAAGATA
Source organism: Chionomys nivalis (assembly GCF_950005125.1). Classification (NCBI taxonomy): domain Eukaryota; kingdom Metazoa; phylum Chordata; class Mammalia; order Rodentia; family Cricetidae; genus Chionomys; species Chionomys nivalis. The sequence continues at coordinate 84,840,244 of NC_080094.1, forward strand.
TGAATACACTTTCAAAAGAACATGTTTATATTTCAAAACAAAGATTCTACAGAGAAAAGGAACACTGATCTCACTTCTACCAATACTTTGACATGTCGTAAACAATGGCTTCTCTTTACAAGGAACAGTTGTGCGTTTCTTACTTAAGTTATTTATGAAATGAATACACTTTCAAAGAATGTGATTATCTTTCAAAGTAAAGTTTCTAAAGAGAAATGAACACTGATCTCACTTCTAACAAGGCTTTGACATGTCAGAAACAACTGCCTTTCCTTACCAAGAAACACGTGTGTTATTACTAAAGCATTTAAAGAAAGAAATACACTTTCAAAAGAACGTGATTATATTTCAAATTAAAGCTTGCACACAGAAAATGACTACTGATCTCACTTCTACCAATACTTTGACATGTGGAAAACAACTGCTTCTCCTTACAGAGAAACACATGTGTGTTTCTTACAAAAGTATTTCATGAAATAAATGCACTTTCAAAAAAACGTGATTATCTTCCAAAGTAAAGCTTCTATAGAGAAAAGGAACACTGATCTCACTTCTCAAAAGACTTTGACATGTAGCAAAAACTGCTTCTCTTTACCAAGAAACACATGTGTTTCTTAATAAAGCTTTTCAAGAGATGAATACACTTTCAAAAGAACATGATTATATTTCAAAGCAAAGCTTCTACAGAGAAAAGTAACACTGATCTCACTTCTAACAGTAATTTGCCATGTTGCAAACAACTGCTTTTCTTTACAAAGAAACACTTTTGCGTTTCTTACTAAAGCTATTTTTGAAATGAACTCTTTCAAAACAATGTGATTATCTTCCAAAGTAAAGCTTCTATAGAGAAAAGGAAAACTGATCTCACTTCAAACAGTAATAGATATGTCGGAAAAATCTGCTTCTCTATAAGGAGAAGCACATGTGCATTTCTTAATAAAGCTTTTCCTAAAATGAATACACTTTAAAAAGAACGTGATTATATTTAAAAGCAAAGATTCTACAGAGAAAAGGAACACGGATCTCACTTCTAACAAGCCTTTGACATGTCACAAAGAACTGCTTTGCTTTACAGAAAAAGACATGTGCGTTTCTTACTAAAGCATTTCAAGAAATGAATACACTTTCAAAAGAATGTGATTATCTTTCAAATAAAGCTTCTACAGAGAAAAGGAATACTGATCTCACTTCAAACAATACTTTGACATGTCGCAAACAATTGCTTCTCTTTAACAAGATACACGTGGGTTTCTTAGTAAAGCTTTTCAAGAAATGAATACACTTTCAAAAGAACGTGATTATATTTCAAAGCATAGCTTCTACAGAGAAAAGGAACACTGATCTCACTTCTAACAGTAATTTGACATGTCGCAAACAACTTTTCTTTACACAGAAAGACGTGTGTTTCTTACTAAAGCTATTTATAAAATGAATACACTTTCCAAAGAATGTGACTTTCTTTCAAAGTAAAGCTTCTACGGAGAAAAGGAACATTGATATCACTTCTAACAATAATTTGACACGTCGCAAACAACTGCTTCTCTTTACAGGGAAACACATGTGTGTTTCTTCCTAAAGCTTTTCATGAAATGAATACACTTTGAAATAAATGTGATTATCTTTCAAAGTAAAGCTTCTACAGAGAAAGGAACACTTATCTCTCTTCCAAAAATACTTTGACATGTCGCAAAAAATGGCTTTTCTTTACAGAGAAACAGTTGTGTGTTTCTTACTAAAGCTATTTTTGAAATGAATACACTTTCAAAACAATGAGATTATCTTTCAAAGTAAAGCTTGTAGAGAGAAAAGAAAACTGTTCTCATTTTTAACAGTAATTTGACATGTCACAAACAACTGCTTTTCTTTAGAGAGAAATACATGTATGTTTCTTACTAAAGATTTTCAAGAAATGTATACACTTTCAAAAGAACGTGATTATCTTTCAAATTAAAGCTTGTACAGAGAAAAGGAATATTGATCTCACTTCAAACAATATTTTGACATGTCCCAAACAACTGCTTCTCCTAACCAAGTAACACATGTGCTTTGCTTACTAAAGTTTTAAAGAAATGAATACACTTTTAAAAGAACATGATTATATTTCAAAGCAGAGTTTCTACAGAGAATGGAACACTGATCTCACTTCTAACAATACTTTGACATGTCGCAAACAACTGCTTCTCTTTACAGAGAAACACTTGTGCGTTTCTTACTAAAGCTATTAATGGAATGAATACACTTTCAGAAGAATATGATTATCTTTCAAAGTAAAGTTGTACAGAGAAAGGTAAACTGATCTCACTTCTAACAATACTTTGACATGTCGCAAACAACTGCTTCTCTTTACCAAGAAACACATGTGTTTCTAACTAAAGCTGTTCAAGAAATGTATACACTTTCAAAAGAATGTGATTATCCTTCAAAGTAAAGCTTGTACAAAGAAAAGGAACACTGATATCACTTCTAACAAGACGTTGACATGTCGCAAAAAACTGCTTCTCTTTATCAAGAAACACATGTGTGTTAGTTACTAAAGCTTTTCAGGAAATGAATACACTTTCAAAAGAATGTGATTATCTTTCAAAGTAAATCTTGTACCTAGAAAAGGAACATTGACCTCACTTCAAACAACACTTTGACATGTCGCAAACAACTGCTTCTCCTTACCAAGTAACACAAGTGCGTTTTAACTAAAGCTTTTCAGGAAAGAATACAGTTTCAAAATAGCGTGATTATCTTTCAATGTAAAGCTTGTACAGAGAAAAGGAACACTGATCTCACTAATAACAATACTTTGACATGTCGCAAAAAATGGCCTCTCTTTACAGAGAAACACATGTGCGTTTCTTACTAAAGCTATTTATGAAATAAATACACTTTCAAAGAATGTGGTTATCTTTCAAATTAAAGCTTCTACAGAGAAAAGCAACACTGATCTCAGGTCTAATAGGACGTTGACATGTCGCAAACAACTGCTTCTCATTACCAAGAAACACATGTGCGTTTCTTACTAAAGTTTTTAAAGAAATGAATACACTTTTTAAAGAACCAATTGTATTGCAAAGCAAAGCTTCTACAGAGAATGGAACACTGATCTCCCTTCTAACAATACTTTGACATGTCGCAAACAACAGCTTCTCTTTACAGAGAAACACTTGTGCGTTTCTTACTAAAGCTATTAATGAAATGAATACACTTTCAAAGAATGTGATTATCTTTCAAAGTAAAGCTTCTACAGAGAAATGAATACTGATCACACTTCTAACAAGACTTTGACATGTCAGAAACAACTGCTTCTCTTTACCAAGACACACATGAGCATTATTACTAAAGCATTTCTAGAAATGAATACACTTTCAAAAGAACGTGACTATATTTCAAAATAAAGCTTCCACAGAGAAAATGAACACTGATCTCACTTCTAACAGTAATTTGACACGTAGAAAAGAAGTGCTTTTCTTTACAGAGAAACACATGTACGTTTCTTACTAAAGCTTATCATGAAATGAATACACTTTCAAAAGAATATGATTATACTTCAAAGCAAAGCTTCTACAGAGAAAAGGAACACTGATCTCACTTCTAAAAATACTTGACATGTCGGAAAAAACTGCTTCTCTTTACAGAGAAACACATATGCGTTTCTTCCTAATGCTTTTCATGAAATGAATACACTTTGAAAAGAATGTGATTATCTTTCAAAGTAAAGCTTTTACAGAGAAAGGAACACTGATCTCTCTTCTAAAAATACTTTGACATGATGCATAATACGGCCTTTCTTTACAGAGAAACAACTGTGCGTTTCTTACTAAAGTTATATATGAAACTAATACACTTTCAAAAAACGTGATTAAATTTCAAAATAAAGCTTTGACAGAGAAAAGGAAAACTGATCTCACTTCTAATAGATATTTGACAGTTGCAAACATCTGCTTCTTTACAGAGAAACTCAAGTGTGTTTCATACTAAAACTTTTTAAGAAATGAATACACATTCAAAAGAACGTGATTATCATTCAAAGCAAAGCTTCTACAGAGGATGGAACACTGATCTCACTTCTAACAAGACTTTGACATTTAGGAAACAATTGAATCTCTTTACCAAGTAACACGTGTGTTTCTTACTAAAGCTAATCCTGAAATGAATACACTTTCAAAGGAATGTGATTATCTTTCAAAGTAAAGCTTCTACACAGAAAGGAACACTGATCTCTCTTCTAACAATACTTTGACATGTCGCAAAAAATGGCCTCTCTTTAGAGAAACACATGTGCGTTTCTTACTAAAGCTATTTATGAAATGAACACCCTTTCAAAAGAATGTGATTTTCTTTCAAAGTAAACCTGCTACAGAGAAAAGGAATACTGATTTCACTTCAAACAATACTTTGAATGTCGTAAACAACTGCTTCTCCTTACCAAGATACACATGTGTGTTTCATGCTAAAGCTTTTCAAGAAATGAATACACTTTCAAAAGAATGTGAATATCTTTCAAAGTAAAGCTTGTACAGAGAAAAGGAATACGGATCTCACTTCTACCAATACTTTAACATGTTCCAAAGAACTGCTTCTCTTTACAGAAAAACACATGTGCTTTTCTAACAAAAGCATTTCATGAAATAAATACACATTCAAAAGAACGTTATTATCTTTCAAAGTAAAACTTCTGCAGAGAAAAGGAAAACTAATCTCACTTCTAACAGTAATTTGACATGTCGCAAACATCTGCTTCTCTTTACAGAGAAACACATGTGCGTTTCTTACTAAAGCTTTTCAAGATATGAATACACTTTCAAAAGAACATGTTTATATTTCAAAACAAAGATTCTACAGAGAAAAGGAACACTGATCTCACTTCTACCAATACTTTGACATGTCGTAAACAATGGCTTCTCTTTACAAGGAACAGTTGTGCGTTTCTTACTTAAGTTATTTATGAAATGAATACACTTTCAAAGAATGTGATTATCTTTCAAAGTAAAGTTTCTAAAGAGAAATGAACACTGATCTCACTTCTAACAAGGCTTTGACATGTCAGAAACAACTGCCTTTCCTTACCAAGAAACACGTGTGTTATTACTAAAGCATTTAAAGAAAGAAATACACTTTCAAAAGAACGTGATTATATTTCAAATTAAAGCTTGCACACAGAAAATGACTACTGATCTCACTTCTACCAATACTTTGACATGTGGAAAACAACTGCTTCTCCTTACAGAGAAACACATGTGTGTTTCTTACAAAAGTATTTCATGAAATAAATGCACTTTCAAAAAAACGTGATTATCTTCCAAAGTAAAGCTTCTATAGAGAAAAGGAACACTGATCTCACTTCTCAAAAGACTTTGACATGTAGCAAAAACTGCTTCTCTTTACCAAGAAACACATGTGTTTCTTAATAAAGCTTTTCAAGAGATGAATACACTTTCAAAAGAACATGATTATATTTCAAAGCAAAGCTTCTACAGAGAAAAGTAACACTGATCTCACTTCTAACAGTAATTTGCCATGTTGCAAACAACTGCTTTTCTTTACAAAGAAACACTTTTGCGTTTCTTACTAAAGCTATTTTTGAAATGAACTCTTTCAAAACAATGTGATTATCTTCCAAAGTAAAGCTTCTATAGAGAAAAGGAAAACTGATCTCACTTCAAACAGTAATAGATATGTCGGAAAAATCTGCTTCTCTATAAGGAGAAGCACATGTGCATTTCTTAATAAAGCTTTTCCTAAAATGAATACACTTTAAAAAGAACGTGATTATATTTAAAAGCAAAGATTCTACAGAGAAAAGGAACACGGATCTCACTTCTAACAAGCCTTTGACATGTCACAAAGAACTGCTTTGCTTTACAGAAAAAGACATGTGCGTTTCTTACTAAAGCATTTCAAGAAATGAATACACTTTCAAAAGAATGTGATTATCTTTCAAATAAAGCTTCTACAGAGAAAAGGAATACTGATCTCACTTCAAACAATACTTTGACATGTCGCAAACAATTGCTTCTCTTTAACAAGATACACGTGGGTTTCTTAGTAAAGCTTTTCAAGAAATGAATACACTTTCAAAAGAACGTGATTATATTTCAAAGCATAGCTTCTACAGAGAAAAGGAACACTGATCTCACTTCTAACAGTAATTTGACATGTCGCAAACAACTTTTCTTTACACAGAAAGACGTGTGTTTCTTACTAAAGCTATTTATAAAATGAATACACTTTCCAAAGAATGTGACTTTCTTTCAAAGTAAAGCTTCTACGGAGAAAAGGAACATTGATATCACTTCTAACAATAATTTGACACGTCGCAAACAACTGCTTCTCTTTACAGGGAAACACATGTGTGTTTCTTCCTAAAGCTTTTCATGAAATGAATACACTTTGAAATAAATGTGATTATCTTTCAAAGTAAAGCTTCTACAGAGAAAGGAACACTTATCTCTCTTCCAAAAATACTTTGACATGTCGCAAAAAATGGCTTTTCTTTACAGAGAAACAGTTGTGTGTTTCTTACTAAAGCTATTTTTGAAATGAATACACTTTCAAAACAATGAGATTATCTTTCAAAGTAAAGCTTGTAGAGAGAAAAGAAAACTGTTCTCATTTTTAACAGTAATTTGACATGTCACAAACAACTGCTTTTCTTTAGAGAGAAATACATGTATGTTTCTTACTAAAGATTTTCAAGAAATGTATACACTTTCAAAAGAACGTGATTATCTTTCAAATTAAAGCTTGTACAGAGAAAAGGAATATTGATCTCACTTCAAACAATATTTTGACATGTCCCAAACAACTGCTTCTCCTAACCAAGTAACACATGTGCTTTGCTTACTAAAGTTTTAAAGAAATGAATACACTTTTAAAAGAACATGATTATATTTCAAAGCAGAGTTTCTACAGAGAATGGAACACTGATCTCACTTCTAACAATACTTTGACATGTCGCAAACAACTGCTTCTCTTTACAGAGAAACACTTGTGCGTTTCTTACTAAAGCTATTAATGAAATGAATACACTTTCAGAAGAATATGATTATCTTTCAAAGTAAAGTTGTACAGAGAAAGGTAAACTGATCTCACTTCTAACAATACTTTGACATGTCGCAAACAACTGCTTCTCTTTACCAAGAAACACATGTGTTTCTAACTAAAGCTGTTCAAGAAATGTATACACTTTCAAAAGAATGTGATTATCCTTCAAAGTAAAGCTTGTACAAAGAAAAGGAACACTGATATCACTTCTAACAAGACGTTGACATGTCGCAAAAAACTGCTTCTCTTTATCAAGAAACACATGTGTGTTAGTTACTAAAGCTTTTCAGGAAATGAATACACTTTCAAAAGAATGTGATTATCTTTCAAAGTAAATCTTGTACCTAGAAAAGGAACATTGACCTCACTTCAAACAACACTTTGACATGTCGCAAACAACTGCTTCTCCTTACCAAGTAACACAAGTGCGTTTTAACTAAAGCTTTTCAGGAAAGAATACAGTTTCAAAATAGCGTGATTATCTTTCAATGTAAAGCTTGTACAGAGAAAAGGAACACTGATCTCACTAATAACAATACTTTGACATGTCGCAAAAAATGGCCTCTCTTTACAGAGAAACACATGTGCGTTTCTTACTAAAGCTATTTATGAAATAAATACACTTTCAAAGAATGTGGTTATCTTTCAAATAAAAGCTTCTACAGAGAAAAGCAACACTGATCTCAGGTCTAATAGGACGTTGACATGTCGCAAACAACTGCTTCTCATTACCAAGAAACACATGTGCGTTTCTTACTAAAGTTTTTAAAGAAATGAATACACTTTTTAAAGAACCAATTGTATTGCAAAGCAAAGCTTCTACAGAGAATGGAACACTGATCTCCCTTCTAACAATACTTTGACATGTCGCAAACAACAGCTTCTCTTTACAGAGAAACACTTGTGCGTTTCTTACTAAAGCTATTAATGAAATGAATACACTTTCAAAGAATGTGATTATCTTTCAAAGTAAAGCTTCTACAGAGAAATGAATACTGATCACACTTCTAACAAGACTTTGACATGTCAGAAACAACTGCTTCTCTTTACCAAGACACACATGAGCATTATTACTAAAGCATTTCTAGAAATGAATACACTTTCAAAAGAACGTGACTATATTTCAAAATAAAGCTTCCACAGAGAAAATGAACACTGATCTCACTTCTAACAGTAATTTGACATGTCGAAAAGAAGTGCTTTTCTTTACAGAGAAACACATGTACGTTTCTTACTAAAGCTTATCATGAAATGAATACACTTTCAAAAGAATATGATTATACTTCCAAGCAAAGCTTCTACAGAGAAAAGGAACACTGATCTCACTTCTAAAAATACTTGACATGTCGGAAAAAACTGCTTCTCTTTACAGAGAAACACATATGCGTTTCTTCCTAATGCTTTTCATGAAATGAATACACTTTGAAAAGAATGTGATTATCTTTCAAAGTAAAGCTTTTACAGAGAAAGGAACACTGATCTCTCTTCTAAAAATACTTTGACATGATGCATAATACGGCCTTTCTTTACAGAGAAACAACTGTGCGTTTCTTACTAAAGTTATATATGAAACTAATACACTTTCAAAAAACGTGATTATCTTTCAAAATAAAGCTTTGACAGAGAAAAGGAAAACTGATCTCACTTCTAATAGATATTTGACAGTTGCAAACATCTGCTTCTTTACAGAGAAACTCATGTGTGTTTCATACTAAAATTTTTAAGAAATGAATACACATTCAAAAGAACGTGATTATCATTCAAAGCAAAGCTTCTACAGAGGATGGAACACTGATCTCACTTCTAACAAGACTTTGACATTTAGGAAACAATTGAATCTCTTTACCAAGTAACACGTGTGTTTCTTACTAAAGCTAATCCTGAAATGAATACACTTTCAAAGGAATGTGATTATCTTTCAAAGTAAAGCTTCTACACAGAAAGGAACACTGATCTCTCTTCTAACAATACTTTGACATGTCGCAAAAAATGGCCTCTCTTTAGAGAAACACATGTGCGTTTCTTACTAAAGCTATTTATGAAATGAACACCCTTTCAAAAGAATGTGATTTTCTTTCAAAGTAAACCTGCTACAGAGAAAAGGAATACTGATTTCACTTCAAACAATACTTTGAATGTCGTAAACAACTGCTTCTCCTTACCAAGATACACATGTGTGTTTCATGCTAAAGCTTTTCAAGAAATGAATACACTTTCAAAAGAATGTGAATATCTTTCAAAGTAAAGCTTGTACAGAGAAAAGGAATGCGGATCTCACTTCTACCAATACTTTAACATGTTCCAAAGAACTGCTTCTCTTTACAGAAAAACACATGTGCTTTTCTTACAAAAGCATTTCATGAAATAAATACACATTCAAAAGAACGTTATTATCTTTCAAAGTAAAACTTCTGCAGAGAAAAGGAAAACTAATCTCACTTCTAACAGTAATTTGACATGTTGCAAACATCTGCTTCTCTTTACAGAGAAACACATGTGCGTTTCTTACTAAAGCTTTTCAAGATATGAATACACTTTCAAAAGAACATGTTTATATTTCAAAACAAAGATTCTACAGAGAAAAGGAACACTGATCTCACTTCTACCAATACTTTGACATGTCGTAAACAATGGCTTCTCTTTACAAGGAACAGTTGTGCGTTTCTTACTTAAGTTATTTATGAAATGAATACACTTTCAAAGAATGTGATTATCTTTCAAAGTAAAGTTTCTAAAGAGAAATGAACACTGATCTCACTTCTAACAAGGCTTTGACATGTCTGAAACAACTGCCTTTCCTTACCAAGAAACACATGTGTGTTATTACTAAAGCATTTAAAGAAATAAATACACTTTCAAAAGAACGTGATTATATTTCAAATTAAAGCTTGCACACAGAAAATGACTACTGATCTCACTTCTAACAATACTTTGACATGTCGAAAACAACTGCTTCTCCTTACAGAGAAACACATGTGTGTTTCTTACAAAAGTATTTCATGAAATAAATGCACTTTCAAAAAAAACGTGATTATCTTCCAAAGTAAAGCTTCTATAGAGAAAAGGAACACTGATCTCACTTCTCAAAAGACTTTGACATGTAGCAAAAACTGCTTCTCTTTACCAAGAAACACATGTGTTTCTTAATAAAGCTTTTCAAGAGATGAATACACTTTCAAAAGAACATGATTATATTTCAAAGCAAAGCTTCTACAGAGAAAAGTAACACTGATCTCACTTCTAACAGTAATTTGCCATGTTGCAAACAACTGCTTTTCTTTACAAAGAAACACTTTTGCGTTTCTTACTAAAGCTATTTTTGAAATGAACTCTTTCAAAACAATGTGATTATCTTCCAAAGTAAAGCTTCTACAGAGAAAAGGAAAACTGATCTCACTTCAAACAGTAATAGATATGTCGAAAAAATCTGCTTCTCTATAAGGAGAAGCACATGTGCATTTCTTAATAAAGCTTTTCCTAAAATGAATACACTTTAAAAAGAACGTGATTATATTTAAAAGCAAAGATTCTACAGAGAAAAGGAACACGGATCTCACTTCTAACAAGCCTTTGACATGTCACAAAGAACTGCTTTGCTTTACAGAAAAAGACATGTGCGTTTCTTACTAAAGCATTTCAAGAAATGAATACACTTTTAAAAGAATGTGATTATCTTTCAAATAAAGCTTCTACAGAGAAAAGGAATACTGATCTCACTTCAAACAATACTTTGACATGTCGCAAACAATTGCTTCTCTTTAACAAGATACACGTGGGTTTCTTAGTAAAGCTTTTCAAGAAATGAATACACTTTCAAAAGAACGTGATTATATTTCAAAGCATAGCTTCTACAGAGAAAAGGAACACTGATCTCACTTCTAACAGTAATTTGACATGTCGCAAACAACTTTTCTTTACACAGAAAGACGTGTGTTTCTTACTAAAGCTATTTATAAAATGAATACACTTTCCAAAGAATGTGACTTTCTTTCAAAGTAAAGCTTCTACGGAGAAAAGGAACATTGATATCACTTCTAACAATAATTTGACACGTCGCAAACAACTGCTTCTCTTTACAGGGAAACACATGTGTGTTTCTTCCTAAAGCTTTTCATGAAATGAATACACTTTGAAATAAATGTGATTATCTTTCAAAGTAAAGCTTCTACAGAGAAAGGAACACTTATCTCTCTTCCAAAAATACTTTGACATGTCGCAAAAAATGGCTTTTCTTTACAGAGAAACAGTTGTGCGTTTCTTACTAAAGCTATTTTTGAAATGAATACACTTTCAAAACAATGAGATTATCTTTCAAAGTAAAGCTTGTAGAGAGAAAAGAAAACTGTTCTCATTTTTAACAGTAATTTGACATGTCACAAACAACTGCTTTTCTTTAGAGAGAAATACATGTATGTTTCTTACTAAAGATTTTCAAGAAATGTATACACTTTCAAAAGAACGTGATTATCTTTCAAATTAAAGCTTGTACAGAGAAAAGGAATATTGATCTCACTTCAAACAATATTTTGACATGTCCCAAACAACTGCTTCTCCTAACCAAGTAACACATGTGCTTTGCTTACTAAAGTTTTAAAGAAATGAATACACTTTTAAAAGAACATGATTATATTTCAAAGCAGAGTTTCTACAGAGAATGGAACACTGATCTCACTTCTAACAATACTTTGACATGTCGCAAACAACTGCTTCTCTTTACAGAGAAACACTTGTGCGTTTCTTACTAAAGCTATTAATGAAATGAATACACTTTCAGAAGAATATGATTATCTTTCAAAGTAAAGTTGTACAGAGAAAGGTAAACTGATCTCACTTCTAACAATACTTTGACATGTCGCAAACAACTGCTTCTCTTTACCAAGAAACACATGTGTTTCTAACTAAAGCTGTTCAAGAAATGTATACACTTTCAAAAGAATGTGATTATCCTTCAAAGTAAAGCTTGTACAAAGAAAAGGAACACTGATATCACTTCTAACAAGACGTTGACATGTCGCAAAAAACTGCTTCTCTTTATCAAGAAACACATGTGTGTTAGTTACTAAAGCTTTTCAGGAAATGAATACACTTTCAAAAGAATGTGATTATCTTTCAAAGTAAATCTTGTACCTAGAAAAGGAACATTGACCTCACTTCAAACAACACTTTGACATGTCGCAAACAACTGCTTCTCCTTACCAAGTAACACAAGTGCGTTTTAACTAAAGCTTTTCAGGAAAGAATACAGTTTCAAAATAGCGTGATTATCTTTCAATGTAAAGCTTGTACAGAGAAAAGGAACACTGATCTCACTAATAACAATACTTTGACATGTCGCAAAAAATGGCCTCTCTTTACAGAGAAACACATGTGCGTTTCTTACTAAAGCTATTTATGAAATAAATACACTTTCAAAGAATGTGGTTATCTTTCAAATTAAAGCTTCTACAGAGAAAAGCAACACTGATCTCAGGTCTAATAGGACGTTGACATGTCGCAAACAACTGCTTCTCATTACCAAGAAACACATGTGCGTTTCTTACTAAAGTTTTGAAAGAAATGAATACACTTTTTAAAGAACCAATTGTATTGCAAAGCAAAGCTTCTACAGAGAATGGAACACTGATCTCCCTTCTAACAATACTTTGACATGTCGCAAACAACAGCTTCTCTTTACAGAGAAACACTTGTGCGTTTCTTACTAAAGCTATTAATGAAATGAATACACTTTCAAAGAATGTGATTATCTTTCAAAGTAAAGCTTCTACAGAGAAATGAATACTGATCACACTTCTAACAAGACTTTGACATGTCAGAAACAACTGCTTCTCTTTACCAAGACACACATGAGCATTATTACTAAAGCATTTCTAGAAATGAATACACTTTCAAAAGAACGTGACTATATTTCAAAATAAAGCTTCCACAGAGAAAATGAACACTGATCTCACTTCTAACAGTAATTTGACACGTCGAAAAGAAGTGCTTTTCTTTACAGAGAAACACATGTACGTTTCTTACTAAAGCTTATCATGAAATGAATACACTTTCAAAAGAATATGATTATACTTCAAAGCAAAGCTTCTACAGAGAAAAGGAACACTGATCTCACTTCTAAAAATACTTGACATGTCGGAAAAAACTGCTTCTCTTTACAGAGAAACACATATGCGTTTCTTCCTAATGCTTTTCATGAAATGAATACACTTTGAAAAGAATGTGATTATCTTTCAAAGTAAAGCTTTTACAGAGAAAGGAACACTGATCTCTCTTCTAAAAATACTTTGACATGATGCATAATACGGCCTTTCTTTACAGAGAAACAACTGTGCGTTTCTTACTAAAGTTATATATGAAACTAATACACTTTCAAAAAACGTGATTATCTTTCAAAATAAAGCTTTGACAGAGAAAAGGAAAACTGATCTCACTTCTAATAGATATTTGACAGTTGCAAACATCTGCTTCTTTACAGAGAAACTCATGTGTGTTTCATACTAAAACTTTTTAAGAAATGAATACACATTCAAAAGAACGTGATTATCATTCAAAGCAAAGCTTCTACAGAGGATGGAACACTGATCTCACTTCTAACAAGACTTTGACATTTAGGAAACAATTGAATCTCTTTACCAAGTAACACGTGTGTTTCTTACTAAAGCTAATCCTGAAATGAATACACTTTCAAAGGAATGTGATTATCTTTCAAAGTAAAGCTTCTACACAGAAAGGAACACTGATCTCTCTTCTAACAATACTTTGACATGTCGCAAAAAATGGCCTCTCTTTAGAGAAACACATGTGCGTTTCTTACTAAAGCTATTTATGAAATGAACACCCTTTCAAAAGAATGTGATTTTCTTTCAAAGTAAACCTGCTACAGAGAAAAGGAATACTGATTTCACTTCAAACAATACTTTGAATGTCGTAAACAACTGCTTCTCCTTACCAAGATACACATGTGTGTTTCATGCTAAAGCTTTTCAAGAAATGAATACACTTTCAAAAGAATGTGAATATCTTTCAAAGTAAAGCTTGTACAGAGAAAAGGAATGCGGATCTCACTTCTACCAATACTTTAACATGTTCCAAAGAACTGCTTCTCTTTACAGAAAAACACATGTGCTTTTCTTACAAAAGCATTTCATGAAATAAATACACATTCAAAAGAACGTTATTATCTTTCAAAGTAAAACTTCTGCAGAGAAAAGGAAAACTAATCTCACTTCTAACAGTAATTTGACATGTCGCAAACATCTGCTTCTCTTTACAGAGAAACACATGTGCGTTTCTTACTAAAGCTTTTCAAGATATGAATACACTTTCAAAAGAACATGTTTATATTTCAAAACAAAGATTCTACAGAGAAAAGGAACACTGATCTCACTTCTACCAATACTTTGACATGTCGTAAACAATGGCTTCTCTTTACAAGGAACAGTTGTGCGTTTCTTACTTAAGTTATTTATGAAATGAATACACTTTCAAAGAATGTGATTATCTTTCAAAGTAAAGTTTCTAAAGAGAAATGAACACTGATCTCACTTCTAACAAGGCTTTGACATGTCAGAAACAACTGCCTTTCCTTACCAAGAAACACATGTGTGTTATTACTAAAGCATTTAAAGAAATAAATACACTTTCAAAAGAACGTGATTATATTTCAAATTAAAGCTTGCACACAGAAAATGACTACTGATCTCACTTCTAACAATACTTTGACATGTCGAAAACAACTGCTTCTCCTTACAGAGAAACACATGTGTGTTTCTTACAAAAGTATTTCATGAAATAAATGCACTTTCAAAAAAAACGTGATTATCTTCCAAAGTAAAGCTTCTATAGAGAAAAGGAACACTGATCTCACTTCTCAAAAGACTTTGACATGTAGCAAAAACTGCTTCTCTTTACCAAGAAACACATGTGTTTCTTAATAAAGCTTTTCAAGAGATGAATACACTTTCAAAAGAACATGATTATATTTCAAAGCAAAGCTTCTACAGAGAAAAGTAACACTGATCTCACTTCTAACAGTAATTTGCCATGTTGCAAACAACTGCTTTTCTTTACAAAGAAACACTTTTGCGTTTCTTACTAAAGCTATTTTTGAAATGAACTCTTTCAAAACAATGTGATTATCTTCCAAAGTAAAGCTTCTACAGAGAAAAGGAAAACTGATCTCACTTCAAACAGTAATAGATATGTCGAAAAAATCTGCTTCTCTATAAGGAGAAGCACATGTGCATTTCTTAATAAAGCTTTTCCTAAAATGAATACACTTTAAAAAGAACGTGATTATATTTAAAAGCAAAGATTCTACAGAGAAAAGGAACACGGATCTCACTTCTAACAAGCCTTTGACATGTCACAAAGAACTGCTTTGCTTTACAGAAAAAGACATGTGCGTTTCTTACTAAAGCATTTCAAGAAATGAATACACTTTCAAAAGAATGTGATTATCTTTCAAATAAAGCTTCTACAGAGAAAAGGAATACTGATCTCACTTCAAACAATACTTTGACATGTCGCAAACAATTGCTTCTCTTTAACAAGATACACGTGGGTTTCTTAGTAAAGCTTTTCAAGAAATGAATACACTTTCAAAAGAACGTGATTATATTTCAAAGCATAGCTTCTACAGAGAAAAGGAATACTGATCTCACTTCTAACAGTAATTTGACATGTCGCAAACAACTTTTCTTTACACAGAAAGACGTGTGTTTCTTACTAAAGCTATTTATAAAATGAATACACTTTCCAAAGAATGTGACTTTCTTTCAAAGTAAAGCTTCTACGGAGAAAAGGAACATTGATATCACTTCTAACAATAATTTGACACGTCGCAAACAACTGCTTCTCTTTACAGGGAAACACATGTGTGTTTCTTCCTAAAGCTTTTCATGAAATGAATACACTTTGATATAATGTGATTATCTTTCAAAGTAAAGCTTCTACAGAGAAAGGAACACTTATCTCTCTTCCAAAAATACTTTGACATGTCGCAAAAAATGGCTTTTCTTTACAGAGAAACAGTTGTGCGTTTCTTACTAAAGCTATTTTTGAAATGAATACACTTTCAAAACAATGAGATTATCTTTCAAAGTAAAGCTTGTAGAGAGAAAAGAAAACTGTTCTCATTTTTAACAGTAATTTGACATGTCACAAACAACTGCTTTTCTTTAGAGAGAAATACATGTATGTTTCTTACTAAAGATTTTCAAGAAATGTATACACTTTCAAAAGAACGTGATTATCTTTCAAATTAAAGCTTGTACAGAGAAAAGGAATGTTGATCTCACTTCAAACAATATTTTGACATGTCCCAAACAACTGCTTCTCCTAACCAAGTAACACATGTGCTTTGCTTACTAAAGTTTTAAAGAAATGAATACACTTTTAAAAGAACATGATTATATTTCAAAGCAGAGTTTCTACAGAGAATGGAACACTGATCTCACTTCTAACAATACTTTGACATGTCGCAAACAACTGCTTCTCTTTACAGAGAAACACTTGTGCGTTTCTTACTAAAGCTATTAATGGAATGAATACACTTTCAGAAGAATATGATTATCTTTCAAAGTAAAGTTGTACAGAGAAAGGTAAACTGATCTCACTTCTAACAATACTTTGACATGTCGCAAACAACTGCTTCTCTTTACCAAGAAACACATGTGTTTCTAACTAAAGCTGTTCAAGAAATGTATACACTTTCAAAAGAATGTGATTATCCTTCAAAGTAAAGCTTGTACAAAGAAAAGGAACACTGATATCACTTCTAACAAAACGTTGACATGTCGCAAAAAACTGCTTCTCTTTATCAAGAAACACATGTGTGTTAGTTACTAAAGCTTTTCAGGAAATGAATACACTTTCAAAAGAATGTGATTATCTTTCAAAGTAAATCTTGTACCTAGAAAAGGAACATTGACCTCACTTCAAACAACACTTTGACATGTCGCAAACAACTGCTTCTCCTTACCAAGTAACACAAGTGCGTTTTAACTAAAGCTTTTCAGGAAAGAATACAGTTTCAAAATAGCGTGATTATCTTTCAATGTAAAGCTTGTACAGAGAAAAGGAACACTGATCTCACTAATAACAATACTTTGACATGTCGCAAAAAATGGCCTCTCTTTACAGAGAAACACATGTGCGTTTCTTACTAAAGCTATTTATGAAATAAATACACTTTCAAAGAATGTGGTTATCTTTCAAATTAAAGCTTCTACAGAGAAAAGCAACACTGATCTCAGGTCTAATAGGACGTTGACATGTCGCAAACAACTGCTTCTCATTACCAAGAAACACATGTGCGTTTCTTACTAAAGTTTTTAAAGAAATGAATACACTTTTTAAAGAACCAATTGTATTGCAAAGCAAAGCTTCTACAGAGAATGGAACACTGATCTCCCTTCTAACAATACTTTGACATGTCGCAAACAACAGCTTCTCTTTACAGAGAAACACTTGTGCGTTTCTTACTAAAGCTATTAATGAAATGAATACACTTTCAAAGAATGTGATTATCTTTCAAAGTAAAGCTTCTACAGAGAAATGAATACTGATCACACTTCTAACAAGACTTTGACATGTCAGAAACAACTGCTTCTCTTTACCAAGACACACATGAGCATTATTACTAAAGCATTTCTAGAAATGAATACACTTTCAAAAGAACGTGACTATATTTCAAAATAAAGCTTCCACAGAGAAAATGAACACTGATCTCACTTCTAACAGTAATTTGACACGTCGAAAAGAAGTGCTTTTCTTTACAGAGAAACACATGTACGTTTCTTACTAAAGCTTATCATGAAATGAATACACTTTCAAAAGAATATGATTATACTTCAAAGCAAAGCTTCTACAGAGAAAAGGAACACTGATCTCACTTCTAAAAATACTTGACATGTCGGAAAAAACTGCTTCTCTTTACAGAGAAACACATATGCGTTTCTTCCTAATGCTTTTCATGAAATGAATACACTTTGAAAAGAATGTGATTATCTTTCAAAGTAAAGCTTTTACAGAGAAAGGAACACTGATCTCTCTTCTAAAAATACTTTGACATGATGCATAATACGGCCTTTCTTTACAGAGAAACAACTGTGCATTTCTTACTAAAGTTATATATGAAACTAATACACTTTCAAAAAACGTGATTAAATTTCAAAATAAAGCTTTGACAGAGAAAAGGAAAACTGATCTCACTTCTAATAGATATTTGACAGTTGCAAACATCTGCTTCTTTACAGAGAAACTCAAGTGTGTTTCATACTAAAACTTTTTAAGAAATGAATACACATTCAAAAGAACGTGATTATCATTCAAAGCAAAGCTTCTACAGAGGATGGAACACTGATCTCACTTCTAACAAGACTTTGACATTTAGGAAACAATTGAATCTCTTTACCAAGTAACACGTGTGTTTCTTACTAAAGCTAATCCTGAAATGAATACACTTTCAAAGGAATGTGATTATCTTTCAAAGTAAAGCTTCTACACAGAAAGGAACACTGATCTCTCTTCTAACAATACTTTGACATGTCGCAAAAAATGGCCTCTCTTTAGAGAAACACATGTGCGTTTCTTACTAAAGCTATTTATGAAATGAACACCCTTTCAAAAGAATGTGATTTTCTTTCAAAGTAAACCTGCTACAGAGAAAAGGAATACTGATTTCACTTCAAACAATACTTTGAATGTCGTAAACAACTGCTTCTCCTTACCAAGATACACATGTGTGTTTCATGCTAAAGCTTTTCAAGAAATGAATACACTTTCAAAAGAATGTGAATATCTTTCAAAGTAAAGCTTGTACAGAGAAAAGGAATACGGATCTCACTTCTACCAATACTTTAACATGTTCCAAAGAACTGCTTCTCTTTACAGAAAAACACATGTGCTTTTCTAACAAAAGCATTTCATGAAATAAATACACATTCAAAAGAACGTTATTATCTTTCAAAGTAAAACTTCTGCAGAGAAAAGGAAAACTAATCTCACTTCTAACAGTAATTTGACATGTCGCAAACATCTGCTTCTCTTTACAGAGAAACACATGTGCGTTTCTTACTAAAGCTTTTCAAGATATGAATACACTTTCAAAAGAACATGTTTATATTTCAAAACAAAGATTCTACAGAGAAAAGGAACACTGATCTCACTTCTACCAATACTTTGACATGTCGTAAACAATGGCTTCTCTTTACAAGGAACAGTTGTGCGTTTCTTACTTAAGTTATTTATGAAATGAATACACTTTCAAAGAATGTGATTATCTTTCAAAGTAAAGTTTCTAAAGAGAAATGAACACTGATCTCACTTCTAACAAGGCTTTGACATGTCAGAAACAACTGCCTTTCCTTACCAAGAAACACATGTGTGTTATTACTAAAGCATTTAAAGAAATAAATACACTTTCAAAAGAACGTGATTATATTTCAAATTAAAGCTTGCACACAGAAAATGACTACTGATCTCACTTCTACCAATACTTTGACATGTGGAAAACAACTGCTTCTCCTTACAGAGAAACACATGTGTGTTTCTTACAAAAGTATTTCATGAAATAAATGCACTTTCAAAAAAACGTGATTATCTTCCAAAGTAAAGCTTCTATAGAGAAAAGGAACACTGATCTCACTTCTCAAAAGACTTTGACATGTAGCAAAAACTGCTTCTCTTTACCAAGAAACACATGTGTTTCTTAATAAAGCTTTTCAAGAGATGAATACACTTTCAAAAGAACATGATTATATTTCAAAGCAAAGCTTCTACAGAGAAAAGTAACACTGATCTCACTTCTAACAGTAATTTGCCATGTTGCAAACAACTGCTTTTCTTTACAAAGAAACACTTTTGCGTTTCTTACTAAAGCTATTTTTGAAATGAACTCTTTCAAAACAATGTGATTATCTTCCAAAGTAAAGCTTCTACAGAGAAAAGGAAAACTGATCTCACTTCAAACAGTAATAGATATGTCGAAAAAATCTGCTTCTCTATAAGGAGAAGCACATGTGCATTTCTTAATAAAGCTTTTCCTAAAATGAATACACTTTAAAAAGAACGTGATTATATTTAAAAGCAAAGATTCTACAGAGAAAAGGAACACGGATCTCACTTCTAACAAGCCTTTGACATGTCACAAAGAACTGCTTTGCTTTACAGAAAAAGACATGTGCGTTTCTTACTAAAGCATTTCAAGAAATGAATACACTTTCAAAAGAATGTGATTATCTTTCAAATAAAGCTTCTACAGAGAAAAGGAATACTGATCTCACTTCAAACAATACTTTGACATGTCGCAAACAATTGCTTCTCTTTAACAAGATACACGTGGGTTTCTTAGTAAAGCTTTTCAAGAAATGAATACACTTTCAAAAGAACGTGATTATATTTCAAAGCATAGCTTCTACAGAGAAAAGGAACACTGATCTCACTTCTAACAGTAATTTGACATGTCGCAAACAACTTTTCTTTACACAGAAAGACGTGTGTTTCTTACTAAAGCTATTTATAAAATGAATACACTTTCCAAAGAATGTGACTTTCTTTCAAAGTAAAGCTTCTACGGAGAAAAGGAACATTGATATCACTTCTAACAATAATTTGACACGTCGCAAACAACTGCTTCTCTTTACAGGGAAACACATGTGTGTTTCTTCCTAAAGCTTTTCATGAAATGAATACACTTTGAAATAAATGTGATTATCTTTCAAAGTAAAGCTTCTACAGAGAAAGGAACACTTATCTCTCTTCCAAAAATACTTTGACATGTCGCAAAAAATGGCTTTTCTTTACAGAGAAACAGTTGTGCGTTTCTTACTAAAGCTATTTTTGAAATGAATACACTTTCAAAACAATGAGATTATCTTTCAAAGTAAAGCTTGTAGAGAGAAAAGAAAACTGTTCTCATTTTTAACAGTAATTTGACATGTCACAAACAACTGCTTTTCTTTAGAGAGAAATACATGTATGTTTCTTACTAAAGATTTTCAAGAAATGTATACACTTTCAAAAGAACGTGATTATCTTTCAAATTAAAGCTTGTACAGAGAAAAGGAATATTGATCTCACTTCAAACAATATTTTGACATGTCCCAAACAACTGCTTCTCCTAACCAAGTAACACATGTGCTTTGCTTACTAAAGTTTTAAAGAAATGAATACACTTTTAAAAGAACATGATTATATTTCAAAGCAGAGTTTCTACAGAGAATGGAACACTGATCTCACTTCTAACAATACTTTGACATGTCGCAAACAACTGCTTCTCTTTACAGAGAAACACTTGTGCGTTTCTTACTAAAGCTATTAATGAAATGAATACACTTTCAGAAGAATATGATTATCTTTCAAAGTAAAGTTGTACAGAGAAAGGTAAACTGATCTCACTTCTAACAATACTTTGACATGTCGCAAACAACTGCTTCTCTTTACCAAGAAACACATGTGTTTCTAACTAAAGCTGTTCAAGAAATGTATACACTTTCAAAAGAATGTGATTATCCTTCAAAGTAAAGCTTGTACAAAGAAAAGGAACACTGATATCACTTCTAACAAGACGTTGACATGTCGCAAAAAACTGCTTCTCTTTATCAAGAAACACATGTGTGTTAGTTACTAAAGCTTTTCAGGAAATGAATACACTTTCAAAAGAATGTGATTATCTTTCAAAGTAAATCTTGTACCTAGAAAAGGAACATTGACCTCACTTCAAACAACACTTTGACATGTCGCAAACAACTGCTTCTCCTTACCAAGTAACACAAGTGCGTTTTAACTAAAGCTTTTCAGGAAAGAATACAGTTTCAAAATAGCGTGATTATCTTTCAATGTAAAGCTTGTACAGAGAAAAGGAACACTGATCTCACTAATAACAATACTTTGACATGTCGCAAAAAATGGCCTCTCTTTACAGAGAAACACATGTGCGTTTCTTACTAAAGCTATTTATGAAATAAATACACTTTCAAAGAATGTGGTTATCTTTCAAATTAAAGCTTCTACAGAGAAAAGCAACACTGATCTCAGGTCTAATAGGATGTTGACATGTCGCAAACAACTGCTTCTCATTACCAAGAAACACATGTGCGTTTCTTACTAAAGTTTTTAAAGAAATGAATACACTTTTTAAAGAACCAATTGTATTGCAAAGCAAAGCTTCTACAGAGAATGGAACACTGATCTCCCTTCTAACAATACTTTGACATGTCGCAAACAACAGCTTCTCTTTACAGAGAAACACTTGTGCGTTTCTTACTAAAGCTATTAATGAAATGAATACACTTTCAAAGAATGTGATTATCTTTCAAAGTAAAGCTTCTACAGAGAAATGAATACTGATCACACTTCTAACAAGACTTTGACATGTCAGAAACAACTGCTTCTCTTTACCAAGACACACATGAGCATTATTACTAAAGCATTTCTAGAAATGAATACACTTTCAAAAGAACGTGACTATATTTCAAAATAAAGCTTCCACAGAGAAAATGAACACTGATCTCACTTCTAACAGTAATTTGACACGTCGAAAAGAAGTGCTTTTCTTTACAGAGAAACACATGTACGTTTCTTACTAAAGCTTATCATGAAATGAATACACTTTCAAAAGAATATGATTATACTTCAAAGCAAAGCTTCTACAGAGAAAAGGAACACTGATCTCACTTCTAAAAATACTTGACATGTCGGAAAAAACTGCTTCTCTTTACAGAGAAACACATATGCGTTTCTTCCTAATGCTTTTCATGAAATGAATACACTTTGAAAAGAATGTGATTATCTTTCAAAGTAAAGCTTTTACAGAGAAAGGAACACTGATCTCTCTTCTAAAAATACTTTGACATGATGCATAATACGGCCTTTCTTTACAGAGAAACAACTGTGCGTTTCTTACTAAAGTTATATATGAAACTAATACACTTTCAAAAAACGTGATTAAATTTCAAAATAAAGCTTTGACAGAGAAAAGGAAAACTGATCTCACTTCTAATAGATATTTGACAGTTGCAAACATCTGCTTCTTTACAGAGAAACTCATGTGTGTTTCATACTAAAACTTTTTAAGAAATGAATACACATTCAAAAGAACGTGATTATCATTCAAAGCAAAGCTTCTACAGAGGATGGAACACTGATCTCACTTCTAACAAGACTTTGACATTTAGGAAACAATTGAATCTCTTTACCAAGTAACACGTGTGTTTCTTACTAAAGCTAATCCTGAAATGAATACACTTTCAAAGGAATGTGATTATCTTTCAAAGTAAAGCTTCTACACAGAAAGGAACACTGATCTCTCTTCTAACAATACTTTGACATGTCGCAAAAAATGGCCTCTCTTTAGAGAAACACATGTGCGTTTCTTACTAAAGCTATTTATGAAATGAACACCCTTTCAAAAGAATGTGATTTTCTTTCAAAGTAAACCTGCTACAGAGAAAAGGAATACTGATTTCACTTCAAACAATACTTTGAATGTCGTAAACAACTGCTTCTCCTTACCAAGATACACATGTGTGTTTCATGCTAAAGCTTTTCAAGAAATGAATACACTTTCAAAAGAATGTGAATATCTTTCAAAGTAAAGCTTGTACAGAGAAAAGGAATGCGGATCTCACTTCTACCAATACTTTAACATGTTCCAAAGAACTGCTTCTCTTTACAGAAAAACACATGTGCTTTTCTTACAAAAGCATTTCATGAAATAAATACACATTCAAAAGAACGTTATTATCTTTCAAAGTAAAACTTCTGCAGAGAAAAGGAAAACTAATCTCACTTCTAACAGTAATTTGACATGTCGCAAACATCTGCTTCTCTTTACAGAGAAACACATGTGCGTTTCTTACTAAAGCTTTTCAAGATATGAATACACTTTCAAAAGAACATGTTTATATTTCAAAACAAAGATTCTACAGAGAAAAGGAACACTGATCTCACTTCTACCAATACTTTGACATGTCGTAAACAATGGCTTCTCTTTACAAGGAACAGTTGTGCGTTTCTTACTTAAGTTATTTATGAAATGAATACACTTTCAAAGAATGTGATTATCTTTCAAAGTAAAGTTTCTAAAGAGAAATGAACACTGATCTCACTTCTAACAAGGCTTTGACATGTCAGAAACAACTGCCTTTCCTTACCAAGAAACACATGTGTGTTATTACTAAAGCATTTAAAGAAATAAATACACTTTCAAAAGAACGTGATTATATTTCAAATTAAAGCTTGCACACAGAAAATGACTACTGATCTCACTTCTAACAATACTTTGACATGTCGAAAACAACTGCTTCTCCTTACAGAGAAACACATGTGTGTTTCTTACAAAAGTATTTCATGAAATAAATGCACTTTCAAAAAAAACGTGATTATCTTCCAAAGTAAAGCTTCTATAGAGAAAAGGAACACTGATCTCACTTCTCAAAAGACTTTGACATGTAGCAAAAACTGCTTCTCTTTACCAAGAAACACATGTGTTTCTTAATAAAGCTTTTCAAGAGATGAATACACTTTCAAAAGAACATGATTATATTTCAAAGCAAAGCTTCTACAGAGAAAAGTAACACTGATCTCACTTCTAACAGTAATTTGCCATGTTGCAAACAACTGCTTTTCTTTACAAAGAAACACTTTTGCGTTTCTTACTAAAGCTATTTTTGAAATGAACTCTTTCAAAACAATGTGATTATCTTCCAAAGTAAAGCTTCTACAGAGAAAAGGAAAACTGATCTCACTTCAAACAGTAATAGATATGTCGAAAAAATCTGCTTCTCTATAAGGAGAAGCACATGTGCATTTCTTAATAAAGCTTTTCCTAAAATGAATACACTTTAAAAAGAACGTGATTATATTTAAAAGCAAAGATTCTACAGAGAAAAGGAACACGGATCTCACTTCTAACAAGCCTTTGACATGTCACAAAGAACTGCTTTGCTTTACAGAAAAAGACATGTGCGTTTCTTACTAAAGCATTTCAAGAAATGAATACACTTTCAAAAGAATGTGATTATCTTTCAAATAAAGCTTCTACAGAGAAAAGGAATACTGATCTCACTTCAAACAATACTTTGACATGTCGCAAACAATTGCTTCTCTTTAACAAGATACACGTGGGTTTCTTAGTAAAGCTTTTCAAGAAATGAATACACTTTCAAAAGAACGTGATTATATTTCAAAGCATAGCTTCTACAGAGAAAAGGAACACTGATCTCACTTCTAACAGTAATTTGACATGTCGCAAACAACTTTTCTTTACACAGAAAGACGTGTGTTTCTTACTAAAGCTATTTATAAAATGAATACACTTTCCAAAGAATGTGACTTTCTTTCAAAGTAAAGCTTCTACGGAGAAAAGGAACATTGATATCACTTCTAACAATAATTTGACACGTCGCAAACAACTGCTTCTCTTTACAGGGAAACACATGTGTGTTTCTTCCTAAAGCTTTTCATGAAATGAATACACTTTGATATAATGTGATTATCTTTCAAAGTAAAGCTTCTACAGAGAAAGGAACACTTATCTCTCTTCCAAAAATACTTTGACATGTCGCAAAAAATGGCTTTTCTTTACAGAGAAACAGTTGTGCGTTTCTTACTAAAGCTATTTTTGAAATGAATACACTTTCAAAACAATGAGATTATCTTTCAAAGTAAAGCTTGTAGAGAGAAAAGAAAACTGTTCTCATTTTTAACAGTAATTTGACATGTCACAAACAACTGCTTTTCTTTAGAGAGAAATACATGTATGTTTCTTACTAAAGATTTTCAAGAAATGTATACACTTTCAAAAGAACGTGATTATCTTTCAAATTAAAGCTTGTACAGAGAAAAGGAATATTGATCTCACTTCAAACAATATTTTGACATGTCCCAAACAACTGCTTCTCCTAACCAAGTAACACATGTGCTTTGCTTACTAAAGTTTTAAAGAAATGAATACACTTTTAAAAGAACATGATTATATTTCAAAGCAGAGTTTCTACAGAGAATGGAACACTGATCTCACTTCTAACAATACTTTGACATGTCGCAAACAACTGCTTCTCTTTACAGAGAAACACTTGTGCGTTTCTTACTAAAGCTATTAATGGAATGAATACACTTTCAGAAGAATATGATTATCTTTCAAAGTAAAGTTGTACAGAGAAAGGTAAACTGATCTCACTTCTAACAATACTTTGACATGTCGCAAACAACTGCTTCTCTTTACCAAGAAACACATGTGTTTCTAACTAAAGCTGTTCAAGAAATGTATACACTTTCAAAAGAATGTGATTATCCTTCAAAGTAAAGCTTGTACAAAGAAAAGGAACACTGATATCACTTCTAACAAAACGTTGACATGTCGCAAAAAACTGCTTCTCTTTATCAAGAAACACATGTGTGTTAGTTACTAAAGCTTTTCAGGAAATGAATACACTTTCAAAAGAATGTGATTATCTTTCAAAGTAAATCTTGTACCTAGAAAAGGAACATTGACCTCACTTCAAACAACACTTTGACATGTCGCAAACAACTGCTTCTCCTTACCAAGTAACACAAGTGCGTTTTAACTAAAGCTTTTCAGGAAAGAATACAGTTTCAAAATAGCGTGATTATCTTTCAATGTAAAGCTTGTACAGAGAAAAGGAACACTGATCTCACTAATAACAATACTTTGACATGTCGCAAAAAATGGCCTCTCTTTACAGAGAAACACATGTGCGTTTCTTACTAAAGCTATTTATGAAATAAATACACTTTCAAAGAATGTGGTTATCTTTCAAATTAAAGCTTCTACAGAGAAAAGCAACACTGATCTCAGGTCTAATAGGACGTTGACATGTCGCAAACAACTGCTTCTCATTACCAAGAAACACATGTGCGTTTCTTACTAAAGTTTTTAAAGAAATGAATACACTTTTTAAAGAACCAATTGTATTGCAAAGCAAAGCTTCTACAGAGAATGGAACACTGATCTCCCTTCTAACAATACTTTGACATGTCGCAAACAACAGCTTCTCTTTACAGAGAAACACTTGTGCGTTTCTTACTAAAGCTATTAATGAAATGAATACACTTTCAAAGAATGTGATTATCTTTCAAAGTAAAGCTTCTACAGAGAAATGAATACTGATCACACTTCTAACAAGACTTTGACATGTCAGAAACAACTGCTTCTCTTTACCAAGACACACATGAGCATTATTACTAAAGCATTTCTAGAAAT
The DNA here is from genome assembly GCF_950005125.1 of Chionomys nivalis. NCBI lineage: Eukaryota > Metazoa > Chordata > Mammalia > Rodentia > Cricetidae > Chionomys > Chionomys nivalis. The sequence continues at coordinate 84,867,503 of NC_080094.1, forward strand.
GAATACACTTTCAAAAGAACGTGACTATATTTCAAAATAAAGCTTCCACAGAGAAAATGAACACTGATCTCACTTCTAACAGTAATTTGACACGTCGAAAAGAAGTGCTTTTCTTTACAGAGAAACACATGTACGTTTCTTACTAAAGCTTATCATGAAATGAATACACTTTCAAAAGAATATGATTATACTTCAAAGCAAAGCTTCTACAGAGAAAAGGAACACTGATCTCACTTCTAAAAATACTTGACATGTCGGAAAAAACTGCTTCTCTTTACAGAGAAACACATATGCGTTTCTTCCTAATGCTTTTCATGAAATGAATACACTTTGAAAAGAATGTGATTATCTTTCAAAGTAAAGCTTTTACAGAGAAAGGAACACTGATCTCTCTTCTAAAAATACTTTGACATGATGCATAATACGGCCTTTCTTTACAGAGAAACAACTGTGCGTTTCTTACTAAAGTTATATATGAAACTAATACACTTTCAAAAAACGTGATTAAATTTCAAAATAAAGCTTTGACAGAGAAAAGGAAAACTGATCTCACTTCTAATAGATATTTGACAGTTGCAAACATCTGCTTCTTTACAGAGAAACTCAAGTGTGTTTCATACTAAAACTTTTTAAGAAATGAATACACATTCAAAAGAACGTGATTATCATTCAAAGCAAAGCTTCTACAGAGGATGGAACACTGATCTCACTTCTAACAAGACTTTGACATTTAGGAAACAATTGAATCTCTTTACCAAGTAACACGTGTGTTTCTTACTAAAGCTAATCCTGAAATGAATACACTTTCAAAGGAATGTGATTATCTTTCAAAGTAAAGCTTCTACACAGAAAGGAACACTGATCTCTCTTCTAACAATACTTTGACATGTCGCAAAAAATGGCCTCTCTTTAGAGAAACACATGTGCGTTTCTTACTAAAGCTATTTATGAAATGAACACCCTTTCAAAAGAATGTGATTTTCTTTCAAAGTAAACCTGCTACAGAGAAAAGGAATACTGATTTCACTTCAAACAATACTTTGAATGTCGTAAACAACTGCTTCTCCTTACCAAGATACACATGTGTGTTTCATGCTAAAGCTTTTCAAGAAATGAATACACTTTCAAAAGAATGTGAATATCTTTCAAAGTAAAGCTTGTACAGAGAAAAGGAATACGGATCTCACTTCTACCAATACTTTAACATGTTCCAAAGAACTGCTTCTCTTTACAGAAAAACACATGTGCTTTTCTAACAAAAGCATTTCATGAAATAAATACACATTCAAAAGAACGTTATTATCTTTCAAAGTAAAACTTCTGCAGAGAAAAGGAAAACTAATCTCACTTCTAACAGTAATTTGACATGTCGCAAACATCTGCTTCTCTTTACAGAGAAACACATGTGCGTTTCTTACTAAAGCTTTTCAAGATATGAATACACTTTCAAAAGAACATGTTTATATTTCAAAACAAAGATTCTACAGAGAAAAGGAACACTGATCTCACTTCTACCAATACTTTGACATGTCGTAAACAATGGCTTCTCTTTACAAGGAACAGTTGTGCGTTTCTTACTTAAGTTATTTATGAAATGAATACACTTTCAAAGAATGTGATTATCTTTCAAAGTAAAGTTTCTAAAGAGAAATGAACACTGATCTCACTTCTAACAAGGCTTTGACATGTCAGAAACAACTGCCTTTCCTTACCAAGAAACACGTGTGTTATTACTAAAGCATTTAAAGAAAGAAATACACTTTCAAAAGAACGTGATTATATTTCAAATTAAAGCTTGCACACAGAAAATGACTACTGATCTCACTTCTACCAATACTTTGACATGTGGAAAACAACTGCTTCTCCTTACAGAGAAACACATGTGTGTTTCTTACAAAAGTATTTCATGAAATAAATGCACTTTCAAAAAAACGTGATTATCTTCCAAAGTAAAGCTTCTATAGAGAAAAGGAACACTGATCTCACTTCTCAAAAGACTTTGACATGTAGCAAAAACTGCTTCTCTTTACCAAGAAACACATGTGTTTCTTAATAAAGCTTTTCAAGAGATGAATACACTTTCAAAAGAACATGATTATATTTCAAAGCAAAGCTTCTACAGAGAAAAGTAACACTGATCTCACTTCTAACAGTAATTTGCCATGTTGCAAACAACTGCTTTTCTTTACAAAGAAACACTTTTGCGTTTCTTACTAAAGCTATTTTTGAAATGAACTCTTTCAAAACAATGTGATTATCTTCCAAAGTAAAGCTTCTACAGAGAAAAGGAAAACTGATCTCACTTCAAACAGTAATAGATATGTCGAAAAAATCTGCTTCTCTATAAGGAGAAGCACATGTGCATTTCTTAATAAAGCTTTTCCTAAAATGAATACACTTTAAAAAGAACGTGATTATATTTAAAAGCAAAGATTCTACAGAGAAAAGGAACACGGATCTCACTTCTAACAAGCCTTTGACATGTCACAAAGAACTGCTTTGCTTTACAGAAAAAGACATGTGCGTTTCTTACTAAAGCATTTCAAGAAATGAATACACTTTCAAAAGAATGTGATTATCTTTCAAATAAAGCTTCTACAGAGAAAAGGAATACTGATCTCACTTCAAACAATACTTTGACATGTCGCAAACAATTGCTTCTCTTTAACAAGATACACGTGGGTTTCTTAGTAAAGCTTTTCAAGAAATGAATACACTTTCAAAAGAACGTGATTATATTTCAAAGCATAGCTTCTACAGAGAAAAGGAACACTGATCTCACTTCTAACAGTAATTTGACATGTCGCAAACAACTTTTCTTTACACAGAAAGACGTGTGTTTCTTACTAAAGCTATTTATAAAATGAATACACTTTCCAAAGAATGTGACTTTCTTTCAAAGTAAAGCTTCTACGGAGAAAAGGAACATTGATATCACTTCTAACAATAATTTGACACGTCGCAAACAACTGCTTCTCTTTACAGGGAAACACATGTGTGTTTCTTCCTAAAGCTTTTCATGAAATGAATACACTTTGATATAATGTGATTATCTTTCAAAGTAAAGCTTCTACAGAGAAAGGAACACTTATCTCTCTTCCAAAAATACTTTGACATGTCGCAAAAAATGGCTTTTCTTTACAGAGAAACAGTTGTGCGTTTCTTACTAAAGCTATTTTTGAAATGAATACACTTTCAAAACAATGAGATTATCTTTCAAAGTAAAGCTTGTAGAGAGAAAAGAAAACTGTTCTCATTTTTAACAGTAATTTGACATGTCACAAACAACTGCTTTTCTTTAGAGAGAAATACATGTATGTTTCTTACTAAAGATTTTCAAGAAATGTATACACTTTCAAAAGAACGTGATTATCTTTCAAATTAAAGCTTGTACAGAGAAAAGGAATATTGATCTCACTTCAAACAATATTTTGACATGTCCCAAACAACTGCTTCTCCTAACCAAGTAACACATGTGCTTTGCTTACTAAAGTTTTAAAGAAATGAATACACTTTTAAAAGAACATGATTATATTTCAAAGCAGAGTTTCTACAGAGAATGGAACACTGATCTCACTTCTAACAATACTTTGACATGTCGCAAACAACTGCTTCTCTTTACAGAGAAACACTTGTGCGTTTCTTACTAAAGCTATTAATGGAATGAATACACTTTCAGAAGAATATGATTATCTTTCAAAGTAAAGTTGTACAGAGAAAGGTAAACTGATCTCACTTCTAACAATACTTTGACATGTCGCAAACAACTGCTTCTCTTTACCAAGAAACACATGTGTTTCTAACTAAAGCTGTTCAAGAAATGTATACACTTTCAAAAGAATGTGATTATCCTTCAAAGTAAAGCTTGTACAAAGAAAAGGAACACTGATATCACTTCTAACAAAACGTTGACATGTCGCAAAAAACTGCTTCTCTTTATCAAGAAACACATGTGTGTTAGTTACTAAAGCTTTTCAGGAAATGAATACACTTTCAAAAGAATGTGATTATCTTTCAAAGTAAATCTTGTACCTAGAAAAGGAACATTGACCTCACTTCAAACAACACTTTGACATGTCGCAAACAACTGCTTCTCCTTACCAAGTAACACAAGTGCGTTTTAACTAAAGCTTTTCAGGAAAGAATACAGTTTCAAAATAGCGTGATTATCTTTCAATGTAAAGCTTGTACAGAGAAAAGGAACACTGATCTCACTAATAACAATACTTTGACATGTCGCAAAAAATGGCCTCTCTTTACAGAGAAACACATGTGCGTTTCTTACTAAAGCTATTTATGAAATAAATACACTTTCAAAGAATGTGGTTATCTTTCAAATTAAAGCTTCTACAGAGAAAAGCAACACTGATCTCAGGTCTAATAGGACGTTGACATGTCGCAAACAACTGCTTCTCATTACCAAGAAACACATGTGCGTTTCTTACTAAAGTTTTTAAAGAAATGAATACACTTTTTAAAGAACCAATTGTATTGCAAAGCAAAGCTTCTACAGAGAATGGAACACTGATCTCCCTTCTAACAATACTTTGACATGTCGCAAACAACAGCTTCTCTTTACAGAGAAACACTTGTGCGTTTCTTACTAAAGCTATTAATGAAATGAATACACTTTCAAAGAATGTGATTATCTTTCAAAGTAAAGCTTCTACAGAGAAATGAATACTGATCACACTTCTAACAAGACTTTGACATGTCAGAAACAACTGCTTCTCTTTACCAAGACACACATGAGCATTATTACTAAAGCATTTCTAGAAATGAATACACTTTCAAAAGAACGTGACTATATTTCAAAATAAAGCTTCCACAGAGAAAATGAACACTGATCTCACTTCTAACAGTAATTTGACACGTCGAAAAGAAGTGCTTTTCTTTACAGAGAAACACATGTACGTTTCTTACTAAAGCTTATCATGAAATGAATACACTTTCAAAAGAATATGATTATACTTCAAAGCAAAGCTTCTACAGAGAAAAGGAACACTGATCTCACTTCTAAAAATACTTGACATGTCGGAAAAAACTGCTTCTCTTTACAGAGAAACACATATGCGTTTCTTCCTAATGCTTTTCATGAAATGAATACACTTTGAAAAGAATGTGATTATCTTTCAAAGTAAAGCTTTTACAGAGAAAGGAACACTGATCTCTCTTCTAAAAATACTTTGACATGATGCATAATACGGCCTTTCTTTACAGAGAAACAACTGTGCGTTTCTTACTAAAGTTATATATGAAACTAATACACTTTCAAAAAACGTGATTAAATTTCAAAATAAAGCTTTGACAGAGAAAAGGAAAACTGATCTCACTTCTAATAGATATTTGACAGTTGCAAACATCTGCTTCTTTACAGAGAAACTCAAGTGTGTTTCATACTAAAACTTTTTAAGAAATGAATACACATTCAAAAGAACGTGATTATCATTCAAAGCAAAGCTTCTACAGAGGATGGAACACTGATCTCACTTCTAACAAGACTTTGACATTTAGGAAACAATTGAATCTCTTTACCAAGTAACACGTGTGTTTCTTACTAAAGCTAATCCTGAAATGAATACACTTTCAAAGGAATGTGATTATCTTTCAAAGTAAAGCTTCTACACAGAAAGGAACACTGATCTCTCTTCTAACAATACTTTGACATGTCGCAAAAAATGGCCTCTCTTTAGAGAAACACATGTGCGTTTCTTACTAAAGCTATTTATGAAATGAACACCCTTTCAAAAGAATGTGATTTTCTTTCAAAGTAAACCTGCTACAGAGAAAAGGAATACTGATTTCACTTCAAACAATACTTTGAATGTCGTAAACAACTGCTTCTCCTTACCAAGATACACATGTGTGTTTCATGCTAAAGCTTTTCAAGAAATGAATACACTTTCAAAAGAATGTGAATATCTTTCAAAGTAAAGCTTGTACAGAGAAAAGGAATACGGATCTCACTTCTACCAATACTTTAACATGTTCCAAAGAACTGCTTCTCTTTACAGAAAAACACATGTGCTTTTCTAACAAAAGCATTTCATGAAATAAATACACATTCAAAAGAACGTTATTATCTTTCAAAGTAAAACTTCTGCAGAGAAAAGGAAAACTAATCTCACTTCTAACAGTAATTTGACATGTCGCAAACATCTGCTTCTCTTTACAGAGAAACACATGTGCGTTTCTTACTAAAGCTTTTCAAGATATGAATACACTTTCAAAAGAACATGTTTATATTTCAAAACAAAGATTCTACAGAGAAAAGGAACACTGATCTCACTTCTACCAATACTTTGACATGTCGTAAACAATGGCTTCTCTTTACAAGGAACAGTTGTGCGTTTCTTACTTAAGTTATTTATGAAATGAATACACTTTCAAAGAATGTGATTATCTTTCAAAGTAAAGTTTCTAAAGAGAAATGAACACTGATCTCACTTCTAACAAGGCTTTGACATGTCAGAAACAACTGCCTTTCCTTACCAAGAAACACATGTGTGTTATTACTAAAGCATTTAAAGAAATAAATACACTTTCAAAAGAACGTGATTATATTTCAAATTAAAGCTTGCACACAGAAAATGACTACTGATCTCACTTCTAACAATACTTTGACATGTCGAAAACAACTGCTTCTCCTTACAGAGAAACACATGTGTGTTTCTTACAAAAGTATTTCATGAAATAAATGCACTTTCAAAAAAACGTGATTATCTTCCAAAGTAAAGCTTCTATAGAGAAAAGGAACACTGATCTCACTTCTCAAAAGACTTTGACATGTAGCAAAAACTGCTTCTCTTTACCAAGAAACACATGTGTTTCTTAATAAAGCTTTTCAAGAGATGAATACACTTTCAAAAGAACATGATTATATTTCAAAGCAAAGCTTCTACAGAGAAAAGTAACACTGATCTCACTTCTAACAGTAATTTGCCATGTTGCAAACAACTGCTTTTCTTTACAAAGAAACACTTTTGCGTTTCTTACTAAAGCTATTTTTGAAATGAACTCTTTCAAAACAATGTGATTATCTTCCAAAGTAAAGCTTCTACAGAGAAAAGGAAAACTGATCTCACTTCAAACAGTAATAGATATGTCGGAAAAATCTGCTTCTCTATAAGGAGAAGCACATGTGCGTTTCTTAATAAAGCTTTTCCTAAAATGAATACACTTTAAAAAGAACGTGATTTATATTTAAAAGCAAAGATTCTACAGAGAAAAGGAACACGGATCTCACTTCTAACAAGCCTTTGACATGTCACAAAGAACTGCTTTGCTTTACAGAAAAAGACATGTGCGTTTCTTACTAAAGCATTTCAAGAAATGAATACACTTTCAAAAGAATGTGATTATCTTTCAAATAAAGCTTCTACAGAGAAAAGGAATACTGATCTCACTTCAAACAATACTTTGACATGTCGCAAACAATTGCTTCTCTTTAACAAGATACACGTGGGTTTCTTAGTAAAGCTTTTCAAGAAATGAATGAATACACTTTCAAAAGAACGTGATTATATTTCAAAGCATAGCTTCTACAGAGAAAAGGAACACTGATCTCACTTCTAACAGTAATTTGACATGTCGCAAACAACTTTTCTTTACACAGAAAGACGTGTGTTTCTTACTAAAGCTATTTATAAAATGAATACACTTTCCAAAGAATGTGACTTTCTTTCAAAGTAAAGCTTCTACGGAGAAAAGGAACATTGATATCACTTCTAACAATAATTTGACACGTCGCAAACAACTGCTTCTCTTTACAGGGAAACACATGTGTGTTTCTTCCTAAAGCTTTTCATGAAATGAATACACTTTGAAATAAATGTGATTATCTTTCAAAGTAAAGCTTCTACAGAGAAAGGAACACTTATCTCTTTTCCAAAAATACTTTGACATGTCGCAAAAAATGGCTTTTCTTTACAGAGAAACAGTTGTGCGTTTCTTACTAAAGCTATTTTTGAAATGAATACACTTTCAAAACAATGAGATTATCTTTCAAAGTAAAGCTTGTAGAGAGAAAAGAAAACTGTTCTCATTTTTAACAGTAATTTGACATGTCACAAACAACTGCTTTTCTTTAGAGAGAAATACATGTATGTTTCTTACTAAAGATTTTCAAGAAATGTATACACTTTCAAAAGAACGTGATTATCTTTCAAATTAAAGCTTGTACAGAGAAAAGGAATATTGATCTCACTTCAAACAATATTTTGACATGTCCCAAACAACTGCTTCTCCTAACCAAGTAACACATGTGCTTTGCTTACTAAAGTTTTAAAGAAATGAATACACTTTTAAAAGAACATGATTATATTTCAAAGCAGAGTTTCTACAGAGAATGGAACACTGATCTCACTTCTAACAATACTTTGACATGTCGCAAACAACTGCTTCTCTTTACAGAGAAACACTTGTGCGTTTCTTACTAAAGCTATTAATGAAATGAATACACTTTCAGAAGAATATGATTATCTTTCAAAGTAAAGTTGTACAGAGAAAGGTAAACTGATCTCACTTCTAACAATACTTTGACATGTCGCAAACAACTGCTTCTCTTTACCAAGAAACACATGTGTTTCTAACTAAAGCTGTTCAAGAAATGTATACACTTTCAAAAGAATGTGATTATCCTTCAAAGTAAAGCTTGTACAAAGAAAAGGAACACTGATATCACTTCTAACAAGACGTTGACATGTCGCAAAAAACTGCTTCTCTTTATCAAGAAACACATGTGTGTTAGTTACTAAAGCTTTTCAGGAAATGAATACACTTTCAAAAGAATGTGATTATCTTTCAAAGTAAATCTTGTACCTAGAAAAGGAATATTGACCTCACTTCAAACAACACTTTGACATGTCGCAAACAACTGCTTCTCCTTACCAAGTAACACAAGTGCGTTTTAACTAAAGCTTTTCAGGAAAGAATACAGTTTCAAAATAGCGTGATTATCTTTCAATGTAAAGCTTGTACAGAGAAAAGGAACACTGATCTCACTAATAACAATACTTTGACATGTCGCAAAAAATGGCCTCTCTTTACAGAGAAACACATGTGCGTTTCTTACTAAAGCTATTTATGAAATAAATACACTTTCAAAGAATGTGGTTATCTTTCAAATTAAAGCTTCTACAGAGAAAAGCAACACTGATCTCAGGTCTAATAGGACGTTGACATGTCGCAAACAACTGCTTCTCATTACCAAGAAACACATGTGCGTTTCTTACTAAAGTTTTGAAAGAAATGAATACACTTTTTAAAGAACCAATTGTATTGCAAAGCAAAGCTTCTACAGAGAATGGAACACTGATCTCCCTTCTAACAATACTTTGACATGTCGCAAACAACAGCTTCTCTTTACAGAGAAACACTTGTGCGTTTCTTACTAAAGCTATTAATGAAATGAATACACTTTCAAAGAATGTGATTATCTTTCAAAGTAAAGCTTCTACAGAGAAATGAATACTGATCACACTTCTAACAAGACTTTGACATGTCAGAAACAACTGCTTCTCTTTACCAAGACACACATGAGCATTATTACTAAAGCATTTCTAGAAATGAATACACTTTCAAAAGAACGTGACTATATTTCAAAATAAAGCTTCCACAGAGAAAATGAACACTGATCTCACTTCTAACAGTAATTTGACACGTCGAAAAGAAGTGCTTTTCTTTACAGAGAAACACATGTACGTTTCTTACTAAAGCTTATCATGAAATGAATACACTTTCAAAAGAATATGATTATACTTCAAAGCAAAGCTTCTACAGAGAAAAGGAACACTGATCTCACTTCTAAAAATACTTGACATGTCGGAAAAAACTGCTTCTCTTTACAGAGAAACACATATGCGTTTCTTCCTAATGCTTTTCATGAAATGAATACACTTTGAAAAGAATGTGATTATCTTTCAAAGTAAAGCTTTTACAGAGAAAGGAACACTGATCTCTCTTCTAAAAATACTTTGACATGATGCATAATACGGCCTTTCTTTACAGAGAAACAACTGTGCGTTTCTTACTAAAGTTATATATGAAACTAATACACTTTCAAAAAACGTGATTATCTTTCAAAATAAAGCTTTGACAGAGAAAAGGAAAACTGATCTCACTTCTAATAGATATTTGACAGTTGCAAACATCTGCTTCTTTACAGAGAAACTCATGTGTGTTTCATACTAAAACTTTTTAAGAAATGAATACACATTCAAAAGAACGTGATTATCATTCAAAGCAAAGCTTCTACAGAGGATGGAACACTGATCTCACTTCTAACAAGACTTTGACATTTAGGAAATAATTGAATCTCTTTACCAAGTAACACGTGTGTTTCTTACTAAAGCTAATCCTGAAATGAATACACTTTCAAAGGAATGTGATTATCTTTCAAAGTAAAGCTTCTACACAGAAAGGAACACTGATCTCTCTTCTAACAATACTTTGACATGTCGCAAAAAATGGCCTCTCTTTAGAGAAACACATGTGCGTTTCTTACTAAAGCTATTTATGAAATGAACACCCTTTCAAAAGAATGTGATTTTCTTTCAAAGTAAACCTGCTACAGAGAAAAGGAATACTGATTTCACTTCAAACAATACTTTGAATGTCGTAAACAACTGCTTCTCCTTACCAAGATACACATGTGTGTTTCATGCTAAAGCTTTTCAAGAAATGAATACACTTTCAAAAGAATGTGAATATCTTTCAAAGTAAAGCTTGTACAGAGAAAAGGAATGCGGATCTCACTTCTACCAATACTTTAACATGTTCCAAAGAACTGCTTCTCTTTACAGAAAAACACATGTGCTTTTCTTACAAAAGCATTTCATGAAATAAATACACATTCAAAAGAACGTTATTATCTTTCAAAGTAAAACTTCTGCAGAGAAAAGGAAAACTAATCTCACTTCTAACAGTAATTTGACATGTCGCAAACATCTGCTTCTCTTTACAGAGAAACACATGTGCGTTTCTTACTAAAGCTTTTCAAGATATGAATACACTTTCAAAAGAACATGTTTATATTTCAAAACAAAGATTCTACAGAGAAAAGGAACACTGATCTCACTTCTACCAATACTTTGACATGTCGTAAACAATGGCTTCTCTTTACAAGGAACAGTTGTGCGTTTCTTACTTAAGTTATTTATGAAATGAATACACTTTCAAAGAATGTGATTATCTTTCAAAGTAAAGTTTCTAAAGAGAAATGAACACTGATCTCACTTCTAACAAGGCTTTGACATGTCAGAAACAACTGCCTTTCCTTACCAAGAAACACGTGTGTTATTACTAAAGCATTTAAAGAAAGAAATACACTTTCAAAAGAACGTGATTATATTTCAAATTAAAGCTTGCACACAGAAAATGACTACTGATCTCACTTCTACCAATACTTTGACATGTGGAAAACAACTGCTTCTCCTTACAGAGAAACACATGTGTGTTTCTTACAAAAGTATTTCATGAAATAAATGCACTTTCAAAAAAACGTGATTATCTTCCAAAGTAAAGCTTCTATAGAGAAAAGGAACACTGATCTCACTTCTCAAAAGACTTTGACATGTAGCAAAAACTGCTTCTCTTTACCAAGAAACACATGTGTTTCTTAATAAAGCTTTTCAAGAGATGAATACACTTTCAAAAGAACATGATTATATTTCAAAGCAAAGCTTCTACAGAGAAAAGTAACACTGATCTCACTTCTAACAGTAATTTGCCATGTTGCAAACAACTGCTTTTCTTTACAAAGAAACACTTTTGTGTTTCTTACTAAAGCTATTTTTGAAATGAACTCTTTCAAAACAATGTGATTATCTTCCAAAGTAAAGCTTCTACAGAGAAAAGGAAAACTGATCTCACTTCAAACAGTAATAGATATGTCGGAAAAATCTGCTTCTCTATAAGGAGAAGCACATGTGCATTTCTTAATAAAGCTTTTCCTAAAATGAATACACTTTAAAAAGAACGTGATTATATTTAAAAGCAAAGATTCTACAGAGAAAAGGAACACGGATCTCACTTCTAACAAGCCTTTGACATGTCACAAAGAACTGCTTTGCTTTACAGAAAAAGACATGTGCGTTTCTTACTAAAGCATTTCAAGAAATGAATACACTTTCAAAAGAATGTGATTATCTTTCAAATAAAGCTTCTACAGAGAAAAGGAATACTGATATCACTTCAAACAATACTTTGACATGTCGCAAACAATTGCTTCTCTTTAACAAGATACACGTGGGTTTCTTAGTAAAGCTTTTCAAGAAATGAATACACTTTCAAAAGAACGTGATTATATTTCAAAGCATAGCTTCTACAGAGAAAAGGAACACTGATCTCACTTCTAACAGTAATTTGACATGTCGCAAACAACTTTTCTTTACACAGAAAGACGTGTGTTTCTTACTAAAGCTATTTATAAAATGAATACACTTTCCAAAGAATGTGACTTTCTTTCAAAGTAAAGCTTCTACGGAGAAAAGGAACATTGATATCACTTCTAACAATAATTTGACACGTCGCAAACAACTGCTTCTCTTTACAGGGAAACACATGTGTGTTTCTTCCTAAAGCTTTTCATGAAATGAATACACTTTGAAATAAATGTGATTATCTTTCAAAGTAAAGCTTCTACAGAGAAAGGAACACTTATCTCTCTTCCAAAAATACTTTGACATGTCGCAAAAAATGGCTTTTCTTTACAGAGAAACAGTTGTGTGTTTCTTACTAAAGCTATTTTTGAAATGAATACACTTTCAAAACAATGAGATTATCTTTCAAAGTAAAGCTTGTAGAGAGAAAAGAAAACTGTTCTCATTTTTAACAGTAATTTGACATGTCACAAACAACTGCTTTTCTTTAGAGAGAAATACATGTATGTTTCTTACTAAAGATTTTCAAGAAATGTATACACTTTCAAAAGAACGTGATTATCTTTCAAATTAAAGCTTGTACAGAGAAAAGGAATATTGATCTCACTTCAAACAATATTTTGACATGTCCCAAACAACTGCTTCTCCTAACCAAGTAACACATGTGCTTTGCTTACTAAAGTTTTAAAGAAATGAATACACTTTTAAAAGAACATGATTATATTTCAAAGCAGAGTTTCTACAGAGAATGGAACACTGATCTCACTTCTAACAATACTTTGACATGTCGCAAACAACTGCTTCTCTTTACAGAGAAACACTTGTGCGTTTCTTACTAAAGCTATTAATGAAATGAATACACTTTCAGAAGAATATGATTATCTTTCAAAGTAAAGTTGTACAGAGAAAGGTAAACTGATCTCACTTCTAACAATACTTTGACATGTCGCAAACAACTGCTTCTCTTTACCAAGAAACACATGTGTTTCTAACTAAAGCTGTTCAAGAAATGTATACACTTTCAAAAGAATGTGATTATCCTTCAAAGTAAAGCTTGTACAAAGAAAAGGAACACTGATATCACTTCTAACAAGACGTTGACATGTCGCAAAAAACTGCTTCTCTTTATCAAGAAACACATGTGTGTTAGTTACTAAAGCTTTTCAGGAAATGAATACACTTTCAAAAGAATGTGATTATCTTTCAAAGTAAATCTTGTACCTAGAAAAGGAACATTGACCTCACTTCAAACAACACTTTGACATGTCGCAAACAACTGCTTCTCCTTACCAAGTAACACAAGTGCGTTTTAACTAAAGCTTTTCAGGAAAGAATACAGTTTCAAAATAGCGTGATTATCTTTCAATGTAAAGCTTGTACAGAGAAAAGGAACACTGATCTCACTAATAACAATACTTTGACATGTCGCAAAAAATGGCCTCTCTTTACAGAGAAACACATGTGCGTTTCTTACTAAAGCTATTTATGAAATAAATACACTTTCAAAGAATGTGGTTATCTTTCAAATTAAAGCTTCTACAGAGAAAAGCAACACTGATCTCAGGTCTAATAGGACGTTGACATGTCGCAAACAACTGCTTCTCATTACCAAGAAACACATGTGCGTTTCTTACTAAAGTTTTTAAAGAAATGAATACACTTTTTAAAGAACCAATTGTATTGCAAAGCAAAGCTTCTACAGAGAATGGAACACTGATCTCCCTTCTAACAATACTTTGACATGTCGCAAACAACAGCTTCTCTTTACAGAGAAACACTTGTGCGTTTCTTACTAAAGCTATTAATGAAATGAATACACTTTCAAAGAATGTGATTATCTTTCAAAGTAAAGCTTCTACAGAGAAATGAATACTGATCACACTTCTAACAAGACTTTGACATGTCAGAAACAACTGCTTCTCTTTACCAAGACACACATGAGCATTATTACTAAAGCATTTCTAGAAATGAATACACTTTCAAAAGAACGTGACTATATTTCAAAATAAAGCTTCCACAGAGAAAATGAACACTGATCTCACTTCTAACAGTAATTTGACACGTCGAAAAGAAGTGCTTTTCTTTACAGAGAAACACATGTACGTTTCTTACTAAAGCTTATCATGAAATGAATACACTTTCAAAAGAATATGGTTATACTTCAAAGCAAAGCTTCTACAGAGAAAAGGAACACTGATCTCACTTCTAAAAATACTTGACATGTCGGAAAAAACTGCTTCTCTTTACAGAGAAACACATATGCGTTTCTTCCTAATGCTTTTCATGAAATGAATACACTTTGAAAAGAATGTGATTATCTTTCAAAGTAAAGCTTTTACAGAGAAAGGAACACTGATCTCTCTTCTAAAAATACTTTGACATGATGCATAATACGGCCTTTCTTTACAGAGAAACAACTGTGCGTTTCTTACTAAAGTTATATATGAAACTAATACACTTTCAAAAAACGTGATTATCTTTCAAAATAAAGCTTTGACAGAGAAAAGGAAAACTGATCTCACTTCTAATAGATATTTGACAGTTGCAAACATCTGCTTCTTTACAGAGAAACTCATGTGTGTTTCATACTAAAACTTTTTAAGAAATGAATACACATTCAAAAGAACGTGATTATCATTCAAAGCAAAGCTTCTACAGAGGATGGAACACTGATCTCACTTCTAACAAGACTTTGACATTTAGGAAACAATTGAATCTCTTTACCAAGTAACACGTGTGTTTCTTACTAAAGCTAATCCTAAAATGAATACACTTTCAAAGGAATGTGATTATCTTTCAAAGTAAAGCTTCTACACAGAAAGGAACACTGATCTCTCTTCTAACAATACTTTGACATGTCGCAAAAAATGGCCTCTCTTTAGAGAAACACATGTGCGTTTCTTACTAAAGCTATTTATGAAATGAACACCCTTTCAAAAGAATGTGATTTTCTTTCAAAGTAAACCTGCTACAGAGAAAAGGAATACTGATTTCACTTCAAACAATACTTTGAATGTCGTAAACAACTGCTTCTCCTTACCAAGATACACATGTGTGTTTCATGCTAAAGCTTTTCAAGAAATGAATACACTTTCAAAAGAATGTGAATATCTTTCAAAGTAAAGCTTGTACAGAGAAAAGGAATGCGGATCTCACTTCTACCAATACTTTAACATGTTCCAAAGAACTGCTTCTCTTTACAGAAAAACACATGTGCTTTTCTTACAAAAGCATTTCATGAAATAAATACACATTCAAAAGAATGTTATTATCTTTCAAAGTAAAACTTCTGCAGAGAAAAGGAAAACTAATCTCACTTCTAACAGTAATTTGACATGTCGCAAACATCTGCTTCTCTTTACAGAGAAACACATGTGCGTTTCTTACTAAAGCTTTTCAAGATATGAATACACTTTCAAAAGAACATGTTTATATTTCAAAACAAAGATTCTACAGAGAAAAGGAACACTGATCTCACTTCTACCAATACTTTGACATGTCGTAAACAATGGCTTCTCTTTACAAGGAACAGTTGTGCGTTTCTTACTTAAGTTATTTATGAAATGAATACACTTTCAAAGAATGTGATTATCTTTCAAAGTAAAGTTTCTAAAGAGAAATGAACACTGATCTCACTTCTAACAAGGCTTTGACATGTCAGAAACAACTGCCTTTCCTTACCAAGAAACACATGTGTGTTATTACTAAAGCATTTAAAGAAATAAATACACTTTCAAAAGAACGTGATTATATTTCAAATTAAAGCTTGCACACAGAAAATGACTACTGATCTCACTTCTAACAATACTTTGACATGTCGAAAACAACTGCTTCTCCTTACAGAGAAACACATGTGTGTTTCTTACAAAAGTATTTCATGAAATAAATGCACTTTCAAAAAAAACGTGATTATCTTCCAAAGTAAAGCTTCTATAGAGAAAAGGAACACTGATCTCACTTCTCAAAAGACTTTGACATGTAGCAAAAACTGCTTCTCTTTACCAAGAAACACATGTGTTTCTTAATAAAGCTTTTCAAGAGATGAATACACTTTCAAAAGAACATGATTATATTTCAAAGCAAAGCTTCTACAGAGAAAAGTAACACTGATCTCACTTCTAACAGTAATTTGCCATGTTGCAAACAACTGCTTTTCTTTACAAAGAAACACTTTTGCGTTTCTTACTAAAGCTATTTTTGAAATGAACTCTTTCAAAACAATGTGATTATCTTCCAAAGTAAAGCTTCTACAGAGAAAAGGAAAACTGATCTCACTTCAAACCGTAATAGATATGTCGAAAAAATCTGCTTCTCTATAAGGAGAAGCACATGTGCATTTCTTAATAAAGCTTTTCCTAAAATGAATACACTTTAAAAAGAACGTGATTATATTTAAAAGCAAAGATTCTACAGAGAAAAGGAACACGGATCTCACTTCTAACAAGCCTTTGACATGTCACAAAGAACTGCTTTGCTTTACAGAAAAAGACATGTGCGTTTCTTACTAAAGCATTTCAAGAAATGAATACACTTTCAAAAGAATGTGATTATCTTTCAAATAAAGCTTCTACAGAGAAAAGGAATACTGATCTCACTTCAAACAATACTTTGACATGTCGCAAACAATTGCTTCTCTTTAACAAGATACACGTGGGTTTCTTAGTAAAGCTTTTCAAGAAATGAATACACTTTCAAAAGAACGTGATTATATTTCAAAGCATAGCTTCTACAGAGAAAAGGAACACTGATCTCACTTCTAACAGTAATTTGACATGTCGCAAACAACTTTTCTTTACACAGAAAGACGTGTGTTTCTTACTAAAGCTATTTATAAAATGAATACACTTTCCAAAGAATGTGACTTTCTTTCAAAGTAAAGCTTCTACGGAGAAAAGGAACATTGATATCACTTCTAACAATAATTTGACACGTCGCAAACAACTGCTTCTCTTTACAGGGAAACACATGTGTGTTTCTTCCTAAAGCTTTTCATGAAATGAATACACTTTGATATAATGTGATTATCTTTCAAAGTAAAGCTTCTACAGAGAAAGGAACACTTATCTCTCTTCCAAAAATACTTTGACATGTCGCAAAAAATGGCTTTTCTTTACAGAAAAACAGTTGTGCGTTTCTTACTAAAGCTATTTTTGAAATGAATACACTTTCAAAACAATGAGATTATCTTTCAAAGTAAAGCTTGTAGAGAGAAAAGAAAACTGTTCTCATTTTTAACAGTAATTTGACATGTCACAAACAACTGCTTTTCTTTAGAGAGAAATACATGTATGTTTCTTACTAAAGATTTTCAAGAAATGTATACACTTTCAAAAGAACGTGATTATCTTTCAAATTAAAGCTTGTACAGAGAAAAGGAATATTGATCTCACTTCAAACAATATTTTGACATGTCCCAAACAACTGCTTCTCCTAACCAAGTAACACATGTGCTTTGCTTACTAAAGTTTTAAAGAAATGAATACACTTTTAAAAGAACATGATTATATTTCAAAGCAGAGTTTCTACAGAGAATGGAACACTGATCTCACTTCTAACAATACTTTGACATGTCGCAAACAACTGCTTCTCTTTACAGAGAAACACTTGTGCGTTTCTTACTAAAGCTATTAATGGAATGAATACACTTTCAGAAGAATATGATTATCTTTCAAAGTAAAGTTGTACAGAGAAAGGTAAACTGATCTCACTTCTAACAATACTTTGACATGTCGCAAACAACTGCTTCTCTTTACCAAGAAACACATGTGTTTCTAACTAAAGCTGTTCAAGAAATGTATACACTTTCAAAAGAATGTGATTATCCTTCAAAGTAAAGCTTGTACAAAGAAAAGGAACACTGATATCACTTCTAACAAAACGTTGACATGTCGCAAAAAACTGCTTCTCTTTATCAAGAAACACATGTGTGTTAGTTACTAAAGCTTTTCAGGAAATGAATACACTTTCAAAAGAATGTGATTATCTTTCAAAGTAAATCTTGTACCTAGAAAAGGAACATTGACCTCACTTCAAACAACACTTTGACATGTCGCAAACAACTGCTTCTCCTTACCAAGTAACACAAGTGCGTTTTAACTAAAGCTTTTCAGGAAAGAATACAGTTTCAAAATAGCGTGATTATCTTTCAATGTAAAGCTTGTACAGAGAAAAGGAACACTGATCTCACTAATAACAATACTTTGACATGTCGCAAAAAATGGCCTCTCTTTACAGAGAAACACATGTGCGTTTCTTACTAAAGCTATTTATGAAATAAATACACTTTCAAAGAATGTGGTTATCTTTCAAATTAAAGCTTCTACAGAGAAAAGCAACACTGATCTCAGGTCTAATAGGACGTTGACATGTCGCAAACAACTGCTTCTCATTACCAAGAAACACATGTGCGTTTCTTACTAAAGTTTTTAAAGAAATGAATACACTTTTTAAAGAACCAATTGTATTGCAAAGCAAAGCTTCTACAGAGAATGGAACACTGATCTCCCTTCTAACAATACTTTGACATGTCGCAAACAACAGCTTCTCTTTACAGAGAAACACTTGTGCGTTTCTTACTAAAGCTATTAATGAAATGAATACACTTTCAAAGAATGTGATTATCTTTCAAAGTAAAGCTTCTACAGAGAAATGAATACTGATCACACTTCTAACAAGACTTTGACATGTCAGAAACAACTGCTTCTCTTTACCAAGACACACATGAGCATTATTACTAAAGCATTTCTAGAAATGAATACACTTTCAAAAGAACGTGACTATATTTCAAAATAAAGCTTCCACAGAGAAAATGAACACTGATCTCACTTCTAACAGTAATTTGACACGTCGAAAAGAAGTGCTTTTCTTTACAGAGAAACACATGTACGTTTCTTACTAAAGCTTATCATGAAATGAATACACTTTCAAAAGAATATGATTATACTTCAAAGCAAAGCTTCTACAGAGAAAAGGAACACTGATCTCACTTCTAAAAATACTTGACATGTCGGAAAAAACTGCTTCTCTTTACAGAGAAACACATATGCGTTTCTTCCTAATGCTTTTCATGAAATGAATACACTTTGAAAAGAATGTGATTATCTTTCAAAGTAAAGCTTTTACAGAGAAAGGAACACTGATCTCTCTTCTAAAAATACTTTGACATGATGCATAATACGGCCTTTCTTTACAGAGAAACAACTGTGCGTTTCTTACTAAAGTTATATATGAAACTAATACACTTTCAAAAAACGTGATTAAATTTCAAAATAAAGCTTTGACAGAGAAAAGGAAAACTGATCTCACTTCTAATAGATATTTGACAGTTGCAAACATCTGCTTCTTTACAGAGAAACTCAAGTGTGTTTCATACTAAAACTTTTTAAGAAATGAATACACATTCAAAAGAACGTGATTATCATTCAAAGCAAAGCTTCTACAGAGGATGGAACACTGATCTCACTTCTAACAAGACTTTGACATTTAGGAAACAATTGAATCTCTTTACCAAGTAACACGTGTGTTTCTTACTAAAGCTAATCCTGAAATGAATACACTTTCAAAGGAATGTGATTATCTTTCAAAGTAAAGCTTCTACACAGAAAGGAACACTGATCTCTCTTCTAACAATACTTTGACATGTCGCAAAAAATGGCCTCTCTTTAGAGAAACACATGTGCGTTTCTTACTAAAGCTATTTATGAAATGAACACCCTTTCAAAAGAATGTGATTTTCTTTCAAAGTAAACCTGCTACAGAGAAAAGGAATACTGATTTCACTTCAAACAATACTTTGAATGTCGTAAACAACTGCTTCTCCTTACCAAGATACACATGTGTGTTTCATGCTAAAGCTTTTCAAGAAATGAATACACTTTCAAAAGAATGTGAATATCTTTCAAAGTAAAGCTTGTACAGAGAAAAGGAATACGGATCTCACTTCTACCAATACTTTAACATGTTCCAAAGAACTGCTTCTCTTTACAGAAAAACACATGTGCTTTTCTAACAAAAGCATTTCATGAAATAAATACACATTCAAAAGAACGTTATTATCTTTCAAAGTAAAACTTCTGCAGAGAAAAGGAAAACTAATCTCACTTCTAACAGTAATTTGACATGTCGCAAACATCTGCTTCTCTTTACAGAGAAACACATGTGCGTTTCTTACTAAAGCTTTTCAAGATATGAATACACTTTCAAAAGAACATGTTTATATTTCAAAACAAAGATTCTACAGAGAAAAGGAACACTGATCTCACTTCTACCAATACTTTGACATGTCGTAAACAATGGCTTCTCTTTACAAGGAACAGTTGTGCGTTTCTTACTTAAGTTATTTATGAAATGAATACACTTTCAAAGAATGTGATTATCTTTCAAAGTAAAGTTTCTAAAGAGAAATGAACACTGATCTCACTTCTAACAAGGCTTTGACATGTCAGAAACAACTGCCTTTCCTTACCAAGAAACACGTGTGTTATTACTAAAGCATTTAAAGAAATAAATACACTTTCAAAAGAACGTGATTATATTTCAAATTAAAGCTTGCACACAGAAAATGACTACTGATCTCACTTCTACCAATACTTTGACATGTGGAAAACAACTGCTTCTCCTTACAGAGAAACACATGTGTGTTTCTTACAAAAGTATTTCATGAAATAAATGCACTTTCAAAAAAACGTGATTATCTTCCAAAGTAAAGCTTCTATAGAGAAAAGGAACACTGATCTCACTTCTCAAAAGACTTTGACATGTAGCAAAAACTGCTTCTCTTTACCAAGAAACACATGTGTTTCTTAATAAAGCTTTTCAAGAGATGAATACACTTTCAAAAGAACATGATTATATTTCAAAGCAAAGCTTCTACAGAGAAAAGTAACACTGATCTCACTTCTAACAGTAATTTGCCATGTTGCAAACAACTGCTTTTCTTTACAAAGAAACACTTTTGCGTTTCTTACTAAAGCTATTTTTGAAATGAACTCTTTCAAAACAATGTGATTATCTTCCAAAGTAAAGCTTCTATAGAGAAAAGGAAAACTGATCTCACTTCAAACAGTAATAGATATGTCGGAAAAATCTGCTTCTCTATAAGGAGAAGCACATGTGCATTTCTTAATAAAGATTTTCCTAAAATGAATACACTTTAAAAAGAACGTGATTATATTTAAAAGCAAAGATTCTACAGAGAAAAGGAACACGGATCTCACTTCTAACAAGCCTTTGACATGTCACAAAGAACTGCTTTGCTTTACAGAAAAAGACATGTGCGTTTCTTACTAAAGCATTTCAAGAAATGAATACACTTTCAAAAGAATGTGATTATCTTTCAAATAAAGCTTCTACAGAGAAAAGGAATACTGATCTCACTTCAAACAATACTTTGACATGTCGCAAACAATTGCTTCTCTTTAACAAGATACACGTGGGTTTCTTAGTAAAGCTTTTCAAGAAATGAATACACTTTCAAAAGAACGTGATTATATTTCAAAGCATAGCTTCTACAGAGAAAAGGAACACTGATCTCACTTCTAACAGTAATTTGACATGTCGCAAACAACTTTTCTTTACACAGAAAGACGTGTGTTTCTTACTAAAGCTATTTATAAAATGAATACACTTTCCAAAGAATGTGACTTTCTTTCAAAGTAAAGCTTCTACGGAGAAAAGGAACATTGATATCACTTCTAACAATAATTTGACACGTCGCAAACAACTGCTTCTCTTTACAGGGAAACACATGTGTGTTTCTTCCTAAAGCTTTTCATGAAATGAATACACTTTGAAATAAATGTGATTATCTTTCAAAGTAAAGCTTCTACAGAGAAAGGAACACTTATCTCTCTTCCAAAAATACTTTGACATGTCGCAAAAAATGGCTTTTCTTTACAGAGAAACAGTTGTGCGTTTCTTACTAAAGCTATTTTTGAAATGAATACACTTTCAAAACAATGAGATTATCTTTCAAAGTAAAGCTTGTAGAGAGAAAAGAAAACTGTTCTCATTTTTAACAGTAATTTGACATGTCACAAACAACTGCTTTTCTTTAGAGAGAAATACATGTATGTTTCTTACTAAAGATTTTCAAGAAATGTATACACTTTCAAAAGAACGTGATTATCTTTCAAATTAAAGCTTGTACAGAGAAAAGGAATATTGATCTCACTTCAAACAATATTTTGACATGTCCCAAACAACTGCTTCTCCTAACCAAGTAACACATGTGCTTTGCTTACTAAAGTTTTAAAGAAATGAATACACTTTTAAAAGAACATGATTATATTTCAAAGCAGAGTTTCTACAGAGAATGGAACACTGATCTCACTTCTAACAATACTTTGACATGTCGCAAACAACTGCTTCTCTTTACAGAGAAACACTTGTGCGTTTCTTACTAAAGCTATTAATGGAATGAATACACTTTCAGAAGAATATGATTATCTTTCAAAGTAAAGTTGTACAGAGAAAGGTAAACTGATCTCACTTCTAACAATACTTTGACATGTCGCAAACAACTGCTTCTCTTTACCAAGAAACACATGTGTTTCTAACTAAAGCTGTTCAAGAAATGTATACACTTTCAAAAGAATGTGATTATCCTTCAAAGTAAAGCTTGTACAAAGAAAAGGAACACTGATATCACTTCTAACAAGACGTTGACATGTCGCAAAAAACTGCTTCTCTTTATCAAGAAACACATGTGTGTTAGTTACTAAAGCTTTTCAGGAAATGAATACACTTTCAAAAGAATGTGATTATCTTTCAAAGTAAATCTTGTACCTAGAAAAGGAACATTGACCTCACTTCAAACAACACTTTGACATGTCGCAAACAACTGCTTCTCCTTACCAAGTAACACAAGTGCGTTTTAACTAAAGCTTTTCAGGAAAGAATACAGTTTCAAAATAGCGTGATTATCTTTCAATGTAAAGCTTGTACAGAGAAAAGGAACACTGATCTCACTAATAACAATACTTTGACATGTCGCAAAAAATGGCCTCTCTTTACAGAGAAACACATGTGCGTTTCTTACTAAAGCTATTTATGAAATAAATACACTTTCAAAGAATGTGGTTATCTTTCAAATTAAAGCTTCTACAGAGAAAAGCAACACTGATCTCAGGTCTAATAGGACGTTGACATGTCGCAAACAACTGCTTCTCATTACCAAGAAACACATGTGCGTTTCTTACTAAAGTTTTTAAAGAAATGAATACACTTTTTAAAGAACCAATTGTATTGCAAAGCAAAGCTTCTACAGAGAATGGAACACTGATCTCCCTTCTAACAATACTTTGACATGTCGCAAACAACAGCTTCTCTTTACAGAGAAACACTTGTGCGTTTCTTACTAAAGCTATTAATGAAATGAATACACTTTCAAAGAATGTGATTATCTTTCAAAGTAAAGCTTCTACAGAGAAATGAATACTGATCACACTTCTAACAAGACTTTGACATGTCAGAAACAACTGCTTCTCTTTACCAAGACACACATGAGCATTATTACTAAAGCATTTCTAGAAATGAATACACTTTCAAAAGAACGTGACTATATTTCAAAATAAAGCTTCCACAGAGAAAATGAACACTGATCTCACTTCTAACAGTAATTTGACACGTCGAAAAGAAGTGCTTTTCTTTACAGAGAAACACATGTACGTTTCTTACTAAAGCTTATCATGAAATGAATACACTTTCAAAAGAATATGATTATACTTCCAAGCAAAGCTTCTACAGAGAAAAGGAACACTGATCTCACTTCTAAAAATACTTGACATGTCGGAAAAAACTGCTTCTCTTTACAGAGAAACACATATGCGTTTCTTCCTAATGCTTTTCATGAAATGAATACACTTTGAAAAGAATGTGATTATCTTTCAAAGTAAAGCTTTTACAGAGAAAGGAACACTGATCTCTCTTCTAAAAATACTTTGACATGATGCATAATACGGCCTTTCTTTACAGAGAAACAACTGTGCGTTTCTTACTAAAGTTATATATGAAACTAATACACTTTCAAAAAACGTGATTATCTTTCAAAATAAAGCTTTGACAGAGAAAAGGAAAACTGATCTCACTTCTAATAGATATTTGACAGTTGCAAACATCTGCTTCTTTACAGAGAAACTCATGTGTGTTTCATACTAAAATTTTTAAGAAATGAATACACATTCAAAAGAACGTGATTATCATTCATCGCAAAGCTTCTACAGAGGATGGAACACTGATCTCACTTCTAACAAGACTTTGACATTTAGGAAACAATTGAATCTCTTTACCAAGTAACACGTGTGTTTCTTACTAAAGCTAATCCTGAAATGAATACACTTTCAAAGGAATGTGATTATCTTTCAAAGTAAAGCTTCTACACAGAAAGGAACACTGATCTCTCTTCTAACAATACTTTGACATGTCGCAAAAAATGGCCTCTCTTTAGAGAAACACATGTGCGTTTCTTACTAAAGCTATTTATGAAATGAACACCCTTTCAAAAGAATGTGATTTTCTTTCAAAGTAAACCTGCTACAGAGAAAAGGAATACTGATTTCACTTCAAACAATACTTTGAATGTCGTAAACAACTGCTTCTCCTTACCAAGATACACATGTGTGTTTCATGCTAAAGCTTTTCAAGAAATGAATACACTTTCAAAAGAATGTGAATATCTTTCAAAGTAAAGCTTGTACAGAGAAAAGGAATGCGGATCTCACTTCTACCAATACTTTAACATGTTCCAAAGAACTGCTTCTCTTTACAGAAAAACACATGTGCTTTTCTTACAAAAGCATTTCATGAAATAAATACACATTCAAAAGAACGTTATTATCTTTCAAAGTAAAACTTCTGCAGAGAAAAGGAAAACTAATCTCACTTCTAACAGTAATTTGACATGTCGCAAACATCTGCTTCTCTTTACAGAGAAACACATGTGCGTTTCTTACTAAAGCTTTTCAAGATATGAATACACTTTCAAAAGAACATGTTTATATTTCAAAACAAAGATTCTACAGAGAAAAGGAACACTGATCTCACTTCTACCAATACTTTGACATGTCGTAAACAATGGCTTCTCTTTACAAGGAACAGTTGTGCGTTTCTTACTTAAGTTATTTATGAAATGAATACACTTTCAAAGAATGTGATTATCTTTCAAAGTAAAGTTTCTAAAGAGAAATGAACACTGATCTCACTTCTAACAAGGCTTTGACATGTCAGAAACAACTGCCTTTCCTTACCAAGAAACACATGTGTGTTATTACTAAAGCATTTAAAGAAATAAATACACTTTCAAAAGAACGTGATTATATTTCAAATTAAAGCTTGCACACAGAAAATGACTACTGATCTCACTTCTACCAATACTTTGACATGTCGAAAACAACTGCTTCTCCTTACAGAGAAACACATGTGTGTTTCTTACAAAAGTATTTCATGAAATAAATGCACTTTCAAAAAAACGTGATTATCTTCCAAAGTAAAGCTTCTATAGAGAAAAGGAACACTGATCTCACTTCTCAAAAGACTTTGACATGTAGCAAAAACTGCTTCTCTTTACCAAGAACCACATGTGTTTCTTAATAAAGCTTTTCAAGAGATGAATACACTTTCAAAAGAACATGATTATATTTCAAAGCAAAGCTTCTACAGAGAAAAGTAACACTGATCTCACTTCTAACAGTAATTTGCCATGTTGCAAACAACTGCTTTTCTTTACAAAGAAACACTTTTGCGTTTCTTACTAAAGCTATTTTTGAAATGAACTCTTTCAAAACAATGTGATTATCTTCCAAAGTAAAGCTTCTACAGAGAAAAGGAAAACTGATCTCACTTCAAACAGTAATAGATATGTCGAAAAAATCTGCTTCTCTATAAGGAGAAGCACATGTGCATTTCTTAATAAAGCTTTTCCTAAAATGAATACACTTTAAAAAGAACGTGATTATATTTAAAAGCAAAGATTCTACAGAGAAAAGGAACACGGATCTCACTTCTAACAAGCCTTTGACATGTCACAAAGAACTGCTTTGCTTTACAGAAAAAGACATGTGCGTTTCTTACTAAAGCATTTCAAGAAATGAATACACTTTCAAAAGAATGTGATTATCTTTCAAATAAAGCTTCTACAGAGAAAAGGAATACTGATCTCACTTCAAACAATACTTTGACATGTCGCAAACAATTGCTTCTCTTTAACAAGATACACGTGGGTTTCTTAGTAAAGCTTTTCAAGAAATGAATACACTTTCAAAAGAACGTGATTATATTTCAAAGCATAGCTTCTACAGAGAAAAGGAACACTGATCTCACTTCTAACAGTAATTTGACATGTCGCAAACAACTTTTCTTTACACAGAAAGACGTGTGTTTCTTACTAAAGCTATTTATAAAATGAATACACTTTCCAAAGAATGTGACTTTCTTTCAAAGTAAAGCTTCTACGGAGAAAAGGAACATTGATATCACTTCTAACAATAATTTGACACGTCGCAAACAACTGCTTCTCTTTACAGGGAAACACATGTGTGTTTCTTCCTAAAGCTTTTCATGAAATGAATACACTTTGAAATAAATGTGATTATCTTTCAAAGTAAAGCTTCTACAGAGAAAGGAACACTTATCTCTCTTCCAAAAATACTTTGACATGTCGCAAAAAATGGCTTTTCTTTACAGAGAAACAGTTGTGCGTTTCTTACTAAAGCTATTTTTGAAATGAATACACTTTCAAAACAATGAGATTATCTTTCAAAGTAAAGCTTGTAGAGAGAAAAGAAAACTGTTCTCATTTTTAACAGTAATTTGACATGTCACAAACAACTGCTTTTCTTTAGAGAGAAATACATGTATGTTTCTTACTAAAGATTTTCAAGAAATGTATACACTTTCAAAAGAACGTGATTATCTTTCAAATTAAAGCTTGTACAGAGAAAAGGAATATTGATCTCACTTCAAACAATATTTTGACATGTCCCAAACAACTGCTTCTCCTAACCAAGTAACACATGTGCTTTGCTTACTAAAGTTTTAAAGAAATGAATACACTTTTAAAAGAACATGATTATATTTCAAAGCAGAGTTTCTACAGAGAATGGAACACTGATCTCACTTCTAACAATACTTTGACATGTCGCAAACAACTGCTTCTCTTTACAGAGAAACACTTGTGCGTTTCTTACTAAAGCTATTAATGAAATGAATACACTTTCAGAAGAATATGATTATCTTTCAAAGTAAAGTTGTACAGAGAAAGGTAAACTGATCTCACTTCTAACAATACTTTGACATGTCGCAAACAACTGCTTCTCTTTACCAAGAAACACATGTGTTTCTAACTAAAGCTGTTCAAGAAATGTATACACTTTCAAAAGAATGTGATTATCCTTCAAAGTAAAGCTTGTACAAAGAAAAGGAACACTGATATCACTTCTAACAAGACGTTGACATGTCGCAAAAAACTGCTTCTCTTTATCAAGAAACACATGTGTGTTAGTTACTAAAGCTTTTCAGGAAATGAATACACTTTCAAAAGAATGTGATTATCTTTCAAAGTAAATCTTGTACCTAGAAAAGGAACATTGACCTCACTTCAAACAACACTTTGACATGTCGCAAACAACTGCTTCTCCTTACCAAGTAACACAAGTGCGTTTTAACTAAAGCTTTTCAGGAAAGAATACAGTTTCAAAATAGCGTGATTATCTTTCAATGTAAAGCTTGTACAGAGAAAAGGAACACTGATCTCACTAATAACAATACTTTGACATGTCGCAAAAAATGGCCTCTCTTTACAGAGAAACACATGTGCGTTTCTTACTAAAGCTATTTATGAAATAAATACACTTTCAAAGAATGTGGTTATCTTTCAAATTAAAGCTTCTACAGAGAAAAGCAACACTGATCTCAGGTCTAATAGGACGTTGACATGTCGCAAACAACTGCTTCTCATTACCAAGAAACACATGTGCGTTTCTTACTAAAGTTTTTAAAGAAATGAATACACTTTTTAAAGAACCAATTGTATTGCAAAGCAAAGCTTCTACAGAGAATGGAACACTGATCTCCCTTCTAACAATACTTTGACATGTCGCAAACAACAGCTTCTCTTTACAGAGAAACACTTGTGCGTTTCTTACTAAAGCTATTAATGAAATGAATACACTTTCAAAGAATGTGATTATCTTTCAAAGTAAAGCTTCTACAGAGAAATGAATACTGATCACACTTCTAACAAGACTTTGACATGTCAGAAACAACTGCTTCTCTTTACCAAGACACACATGAGCATTATTACTAAAGCATTTCTAGAAATGAATACACTTTCAAAAGAACGTGACTATATTTCAAAATAAAGCTTCCACAGAGAAAATGAACACTGATCTCACTTCTAACAGTAATTTGACACGTCGAAAAGAAGTGCTTTTCTTTACAGAGAAACACATGTACGTTTCTTACTAAAGCTTATCATGAAATGAATACACTTTCAAAAGAATATGATTATACTTCCAAGCAAAGCTTCTACAGAGAAAAGGAACACTGATCTCACTTCTAAAAATACTTGACATGTCGGAAAAAACTGCTTCTCTTTACAGAGAAACACATATGCGTTTCTTCCTAATGCTTTTCATGAAATGAATACACTTTGAAAAGAATGTGATTATCTTTCAAAGTAAAGCTTTTACAGAGAAAGGAACACTGATCTCTCTTCTAAAAATACTTTGACATGATGCATAATACGGCCTTTCTTTACAGAGAAACAACTGTGCGTTTCTTACTAAAGTTATATATGAAACTAATACACTTTCAAAAAACGTGATTATCTTTCAAAATAAAGCTTTGACAGAGAAAAGGAAAACTGATCTCACTTCTAATAGATATTTGACAGTTGCAAACATCTGCTTCTTTACAGAGAAACTCATGTGTGTTTCATACTAAAATTTTTAAGAAATGAATACACATTCAAAAGAACGTGATTATCATTCATCGCAAAGCTTCTACAGAGGATGGAACACTGATCTCACTTCTAACAAGACTTTGACATTTAGGAAACAATTGAATCTCTTTACCAAGTAACACGTGTGTTTCTTACTAAAGCTAATCCTGAAATGAATACACTTTCAAAGGAATGTGATTATCTTTCAAAGTAAAGCTTCTACACAGAAAGGAACACTGATCTCTCTTCTAACAATACTTTGACATGTCGCAAAAAATGGCCTCTCTTTAGAGAAACACATGTGCGTTTCTTACTAAAGCTATTTATGAAATGAACACCCTTTCAAAAGAATGTGATTTTCTTTCAAAGTAAACCTGCTACAGAGAAAAGGAATACTGATTTCACTTCAAACAATACTTTGAATGTCGTAAACAACTGCTTCTCCTTACCAAGATACACATGTGTGTTTCATGCTAAAGCTTTTCAAGAAATGAATACACTTTCAAAAGAATGTGAATATCTTTCAAAGTAAAGCTTGTACAGAGAAAAGGAATGCGGATCTCACTTCTACCAATACTTTAACATGTTCCAAAGAACTGCTTCTCTTTACAGAAAAACACATGTGCTTTTCTTACAAAAGCATTTCATGAAATAAATACACATTCAAAAGAACGTTATTATCTTTCAAAGTAAAACTTCTGCAGAGAAAAGGAAAACTAATCTCACTTCTAACAGTAATTTGACATGTCGCAAACATCTGCTTCTCTTTACAGAGAAACACATGTGCGTTTCTTACTAAAGCTTTTCAAGATATGAATACACTTTCAAAAGAACATGTTTATATTTCAAAACAAAGATTCTACAGAGAAAAGGAACACTGATCTCACTTCTACCAATACTTTGACATGTCGTAAACAATGGCTTCTCTTTACAAGGAACAGTTGTGCGTTTCTTACTTAAGTTATTTATGAAATGAATACACTTTCAAAGAATGTGATTATCTTTCAAAGTAAAGTTTCTAAAGAGAAATGAACACTGATCTCACTTCTAACAAGGCTTTGACATGTCAGAAACAACTGCCTTTCCTTACCAAGAAACACATGTGTGTTATTACTAAAGCATTTAAAGAAATAAATACACTTTCAAAAGAACGTGATTATATTTCAAATTAAAGCTTGCACACAGAAAATGACTACTGATCTCACTTCTACCAATACTTTGACATGTCGAAAACAACTGCTTCTCCTTACAGAGAAACACATGTGTGTTTCTTACAAAAGTATTTCATGAAATAAATGCACTTTCAAAAAAACGTGATTATCTTCCAAAGGAAAGCTTCTATAGAGAAAAGGAACACTGATCTCACTTCTCAAAAGACTTTGACATGTAGCAAAAACTGCTTCTCTTTACCAAGAACCACATGTGTTTCTTAATAAAGCTTTTCAAGAGATGAATACACTTTCAAAAGAACATGATTATATTTCAAAGCAAAGCTTCTACAGAGAAAAGTAACACTGATCTCACTTCTAACAGTAATTTGCCATGTTGCAAACAACTGCTTTTCTTTACAAAGAAACACTTTTGCGTTTCTTACTAAAGCTATTTTTGAAATGAACTCTTTCAAAACAATGTGATTATCTTCCAAAGTAAAGCTTCTACAGAGAAAAGGAAAACTGATCTCACTTCAAACAGTAATAGATATGTCGAAAAAATCTGCTTCTCTATAAGGAGAAGCACATGTGCATTTCTTAATAAAGCTTTTCCTAAAATGAATACACTTTAAAAAGAACGTGATTATATTTAAAAGCAAAGATTCTACAGAGAAAAGGAACACGGATCTCACTTCTAACAAGCCTTTGACATGTCACAAAGAACTGCTTTGCTTTACAGAAAAAGACATGTGCGTTTCTTACTAAAGCATTTCAAGAAATGAATACACTTTCAAAAGAATGTGATTATCTTTCAAATAAAGCTTCTACAGAGAAAAGGAATACTGATCTCACTTCAAACAATACTTTGACATGTCGCAAACAATTGCTTCTCTTTAACAAGATACACGTGGGTTTCTTAGTAAAGCTTTTCAAGAAATGAATACACTTTCAAAAGAACGTGATTATATTTCAAAGCATAGCTTCTACAGAGAAAAGGAACACTGATCTCACTTCTAACAGTAATTTGACATGTCGCAAACAACTTTTCTTTACACAGAAAGACGTGTGTTTCTTACTAAAGCTATTTATAAAATGAATACACTTTCCAAAGAATGTGACTTTCTTTCAAAGTAAAGCTTCTACGGAGAAAAGGAACATTGATATCACTTCTAACAATAATTTGACACGTCGCAAACAACTGCTTCTCTTTACAGGGAAACACATGTGTGTTTCTTCCTAAAGCTTTTCATGAAATGAATACACTTTGAAATAAATGTGATTATCTTTCAAAGTAAAGCTTCTACAGAGAAAGGAACACTTATCTCTCTTCCAAAAATACTTTGACATGTCGCAAAAAATGGCTTTTCTTTACAGAGAAACAGTTGTGCGTTTCTTACTAAAGCTATTTTTGAAATGAATACACTTTCAAAACAATGAGATTATCTTTCAAAGTAAAGCTTGTAGAGAGAAAAGAAAACTGTTCTCATTTTTAACAGTAATTTGACATGTCACAAACAACTGCTTTTCTTTAGAGAGAAATACATGTATGTTTCTTACTAAAGATTTTCAAGAAATGTATACACTTTCAAAAGAACGTGATTATCTTTCAAATTAAAGCTTGTACAGAGAAAAGGAATATTGATCTCACTTCAAACAATATTTTGACATGTCCCAAACAACTGCTTCTCCTAACCAAGTAACACATGTGCTTTGCTTACTAAAGTTTTAAAGAAATGAATACACTTTTAAAAGAACATGATTATATTTCAAAGCAGAGTTTCTACAGAGAATGGAACACTGATCTCACTTCTAACAATACTTTGACATGTCGCAAACAACTGCTTCTCTTTAGAGAGAAACACTTGTGCGTTTCTTACTAAAGCTATTAATGAAATGAATACACTTTCAGAAGAATATGATTATCTTTCAAAGTAAAGTTGTACAGAGAAAGGTAAACTGATCTCACTTCTAACAATACTTTGACATGTCGCAAACAACTGCTTCTCTTTACCAAGAAACACATGTGTTTCTAACTAAAGCTGTTCAAGAAATGTATACACTTTCAAAAGAATGTGATTATCCTTCAAAGTAAAGCTTGTACAAAGAAAAGGAACACTGATATCACTTCTAACAAGACGTTGACATGTCGCAAAAAACTGCTTCTCTTTATCAAGAAACACATGTGTGTTAGTTACTAAAGCTTTTCAGGAAATGAATACACTTTCAAAAGAATGTGATTATCTTTCAAAGTAAATCTTGTACCTAGAAAAGGAACATTGACCTCACTTCAAACAACACTTTGACATGTCGCAAACAACTGCTTCTCCTTACCAAGTAACACAAGTGCGTTTTAACTAAAGCTTTTCAGGAAAGAATACAGTTTCAAAATAGCGTGATTATCTTTCAATGTAAAGCTTGTACAGAGAAAAGGAACACTGATCTCACTAATAACAATACTTTGACATGTCGCAAAAAATGGCCTCTCTTTACAGAGAAACACATGTGCGTTTCTTACTAAAGCTATTTATGAAATAAATACACTTTCAAAGAATGTGGTTATCTTTCAAATTAAAGCTTCTACAGAGAAAAGCAACACTGATCTCAGGTCTAATAGGACGTTGACATGTCGCAAACAACTGCTTCTCATTACCAAGAAACACATGTGCGTTTCTTACTAAAGTTTTTAAAGAAATGAATACACTTTTTAAAGAACCAATTGTATTGCAAAGCAAAGCTTCTACAGAGAATGGAACACTGATCTCCCTTCTAACAATACTTTGACATGTCGCAAACAACAGCTTCTCTTTACAGAGAAACACTTGTGCGTTTCTTAAGCTATTAATGAAATGAATACACTTTCAAAGAATGTGATTATCTTTCAAAGTAAAGCTTCTACAGAGAAATGAATACTGATCACACTTCTAACAAGACTTTGACATGTCAGAAACAACTGCTTCTCTTTACCAAGACACACATGAGCATTATTACTAAAGCATTTCTAGAAATGAATACACTTTCAAAAGAACGTGACTATATTTCAAAATAAAGCTTCCACAGAGAAAATGAACACTGATCTCACTTCTAACAGTAATTTGACACGTCGAAAAGAAGTGCTTTTCTTTACAGAGAAACACATGTACGTTTCTTACTAAAGCTTATCATGAAATGAATACACTTTCAAAAGAATATGATTATACTTCCAAGCAAAGCTTCTACAGAGAAAAGGAACACTGATCTCACTTCTAAAAATACTTGACATGTCGGAAAAAACTGCTTCTCTTTACAGAGAAACACATATGCGTTTCTTCCTAATGCTTTTCATGAAATGAATACACTTTGAAAAGAATGTGATTATCTTTCAAAGTAAAGCTTTTACAGAGAAAGGAACACTGATCTCTCTTCTAAAAATACTTTGACATGATGCATAATACGGCCTTTCTTTACAGAGAAACAACTGTGCGTTTCTTACTAAAGTTATATATGAAACTAATACACTTTCAAAAAACGTGATTATCTTTCAAAATAAAGCTTTGACAGAGAAAAGGAAAACTGATCTCACTTCTAATAGATATTTGACAGTTGCAAACATCTGCTTCTTTACAGAGAAACTCATGTGTGTTTCATACTAAAATTTTTAAGAAATGAATACACATTCAAAAGAACGTGATTATCATTCATCGCAAAGCTTCTACAGAGGATGGAACACTGATCTCACTTCTAACAAGACTTTGACATTTAGGAAACAATTGAATCTCTTTACCAAGTAACACGTGTGTTTCTTACTAAAGCTAATCCTGAAATGAATACACTTTCAAAGGAATGTGATTATCTTTCAAAGTAAAGCTTCTACACAGAAAGGAACACTGATCTCTCTTCTAACAATACTTTGACATGTCGCAAAAAATGGCCTCTCTTTAGAGAAACACATGTGCGTTTCTTACTAAAGCTATTTATGAAATGAACACCCTTTCAAAAGAATGTGATTTTCTTTCAAAGTAAACCTGCTACAGAGAAAAGGAATACTGATTTCACTTCAAACAATACTTTGAATGTCGTAAACAACTGCTTCTCCTTACCAAGATACACATGTGTGTTTCATGCTAAAGCTTTTCAAGAAATGAATACACTTTCAAAAGAATGTGAATATCTTTCAAAGTAAAGCTTGTACAGAGAAAAGGAATGCGGATCTCACTTCTACCAATACTTTAACATGTTCCAAAGAACTGCTTCTCTTTACAGAAAAACACATGTGCTTTTCTTACAAAAGCATTTCATGAAATAAATACACATTCAAAAGAACGTTATTATCTTTCAAAGTAAAACTTCTGCAGAGAAAAGGAAAACTAATCTCACTTCTAACAGTAATTTGACATGTCGCAAACATCTGCTTCTCTTTACAGAGAAACACATGTGCGTTTCTTACTAAAGCTTTTCAAGATATGAATACACTTTCAAAAGAACATGTTTATATTTCAAAACAAAGATTCTACAGAGAAAAGGAACACTGATCTCACTTCTACCAATACTTTGACATGTCGTAAACAATGGCTTCTCTTTACAAGGAACAGTTGTGCGTTTCTTACTTAAGTTATTTATGAAATGAATACACTTTCAAAGAATGTGATTATCTTTCAAAGTAAAGTTTCTAAAGAGAAATGAACACTGATCTCACTTCTAACAAGGCTTTGACATGTCAGAAACAACTGCCTTTCCTTACCAAGAAACACATGTGTGTTATTACTAAAGCATTTAAAGAAATAAATACACTTTCAAAAGAACGTGATTATATTTCAAATTAAAGCTTGCACACAGAAAATGACTACTGATCTCACTTCTACCAATACTTTGACATGTCGAAAACAACTGCTTCTCCTTACAGAGAAACACATGTGTGTTTCTTACAAAAGTATTTCATGAAATAAATGCACTTTCAAAAAAACGTGATTATCTTCCAAAGTAAAGCTTCTATAGAGAAAAGGAACACTGATCTCACTTCTCAAAAGACTTTGACATGTAGCAAAAACTGCTTCTCTTTACCAAGAACCACATGTGTTTCTTAATAAAGCTTTTCAAGAGATGAATACACTTTCAAAAGAACATGATTATATTTCAAAGCAAAGCTTCTACAGAGAAAAGTAACACTGATCTCACTTCTAACAGTAATTTGCCATGTTGCAAACAACTGCTTTTCTTTACAAAGAAACACTTTTGCGTTTCTTACTAAAGCTATTTTTGAAATGAACTCTTTCAAAACAATGTGATTATCTTCCAAAGTAAAGCTTCTACAGAGAAAAGGAAAACTGATCTCACTTCAAACAGTAATAGATATGTCGAAAAAATCTGCTTCTCTATAAGGAGAAGCACATGTGCATTTCTTAATAAAGCTTTTCCTAAAATGAATACACTTTAAAAAGAACGTGATTATATTTAAAAGCAAAGATTCTACAGAGAAAAGGAACACGGATCTCACTTCTAACAAGCCTTTGACATGTCACAAAGAACTGCTTTGCTTTACAGAAAAAGACATGTGCGTTTCTTACTAAAGCATTTCAAGAAATGAATACACTTTCAAAAGAATGTGATTATCTTTCAAATAAAGCTTCTACAGAGAAAAGGAATACTGATCTCACTTCAAACAATACTTTGACATGTCGCAAACAATTGCTTCTCTTTAACAAGATACACGTGGGTTTCTTAGTAAAGCTTTTCAAGAAATGAATACACTTTCAAAAGAACGTGATTATATTTCAAAGCATAGCTTCTACAGAGAAAAGGAACACTGATCTCACTTCTAACAGTAATTTGACATGTCGCAAACAACTTTTCTTTACACAGAAAGACGTGTGTTTCTTACTAAAGCTATTTATAAAATGAATACACTTTCCAAAGAATGTGACTTTCTTTCAAAGTAAAGCTTCTACGGAGAAAAGGAACATTGATATCACTTCTAACAATAATTTGACACGTCGCAAACAACTGCTTCTCTTTACAGGGAAACACATGTGTGTTTCTTCCTAAAGCTTTTCATGAAATGAATACACTTTGAAATAAATGTGATTATCTTTCAAAGTAAAGCTTCTACAGAGAAAGGAACACTTATCTCTCTTCCAAAAATACTTTGACATGTCGCAAAAAATGGCTTTTCTTTACAGAGAAACAGTTGTGCGTTTCTTACTAAAGCTATTTTTGAAATGAATACACTTTCAAAACAATGAGATTATCTTTCAAAGTAAAGCTTGTAGAGAGAAAAGAAAACTGTTCTCATTTTTAACAGTAATTTGACATGTCACAAACAACTGCTTTTCTTTAGAGAGAAATACATGTATGTTTCTTACTAAAGATTTTCAAGAAATGTATACACTTTCAAAAGAACGTGATTATCTTTCAAATTAAAGCTTGTACAGAGAAAAGGAATATTGATCTCACTTCAAACAATATTTTGACATGTCCCAAACAACTGCTTCTCCTAACCAAGTAACACATGTGCTTTGCTTACTAAAGTTTTAAAGAAATGAATACACTTTTAAAAGAACATGATTATATTTCAAAGCAGAGTTTCTACAGAGAATGGAACACTGATCTCACTTCTAACAATACTTTGACATGTCGCAAACAACTGCTTCTCTTTACAGAGAAACACTTGTGCGTTTCTTACTAAAGCTATTAATGAAATGAATACACTTTCAGAAGAATATGATTATCTTTCAAAGTAAAGTTGTACAGAGAAAGGTAAACTGATCTCACTTCTAACAATACTTTGACATGTCGCAAACAACTGCTTCTCTTTACCAAGAAACACATGTGTTTCTAACTAAAGCTGTTCAAGAAATGTATACACTTTCAAAAGAATGTGATTATCCTTCAAAGTAAAGCTTGTACAAAGAAAAGGAACACTGATATCACTTCTAACAAGACGTTGACATGTCGCAAAAAACTGCTTCTCTTTATCAAGAAACACATGTGTGTTAGTTACTAAAGCTTTTCAGGAAATGAATACACTTTCAAAAGAATGTGATTATCTTTCAAAGTAAATCTTGTACCTAGAAAAGGAACATTGACCTCACTTCAAACAACACTTTGACATGTCGCAAACAACTGCTTCTCCTTACCAAGTAACACAAGTGCGTTTTAACTAAAGCTTTTCAGGAAAGAATACAGTTTCAAAATAGCGTGATTATCTTTCAATGTAAAGCTTGTACAGAGAAAAGGAACACTGATCTCACTAATAACAATACTTTGACATGTCGCAAAAAATGGCCTCTCTTTACAGAGAAACACATGTGCGTTTCTTACTAAAGCTATTTATGAAATAAATACACTTTCAAAGAATGTGGTTATCTTTCAAATTAAAGCTTCTACAGAGAAAAGCAACACTGATCTCAGGTCTAATAGGACGTTGACATGTCGCAAACAACTGCTTCTCATTACCAAGAAACACATGTGCGTTTCTTACTAAAGTTTTTAAAGAAATGAATACACTTTTTAAAGAACCAATTGTATTGCAAAGCAAAGCTTCTACAGAGAATGGAACACTGATCTCCCTTCTAACAATACTTTGACATGTCGCAAACAACAGCTTCTCTTTACAGAGAAACACTTGTGCGTTTCTTAAGCTATTAATGAAATGAATACACTTTCAAAGAATGTGATTATCTTTCAAAGTAAAGCTTCTACAGAGAAATGAATACTGATCACACTTCTAACAAGACTTTGACATGTCAGAAACAACTGCTTCTCTTTACCAAGACACACATGAGCATTATTACTAAAGCATTTCTAGAAATGAATACACTTTCAAAAGAACGTGACTATATTTCAAAATAAAGCTTCCACAGAGAAAATGAACACTGATCTCACTTCTAACAGTAATTTGACATGTCGAAAAGAAGTGCTTTTCTTTACAGAGAAACACATGTACGTTTCTTACTAAAGCTTATCATGAAATGAATACACTTTCAAAAGAATATGATTATACTTCAAAGCAAAGCTTCTACAGAGAAAAGGAACACTGATCTCACTCCTAAAAATACTTGACATGTCGGAAAAAACTGCTTCTCTTTACAGAGAAACACATATGCGTTTCTTCCTAATGCTTTTCATGAAATGAATACACTTTGAAAAGAATGTGATTATCTTTCAAAGTAAAGCTTTTACAGAGAAAGGAACACTGATCTCTCTTCTAAAAATACTTTGACATGATGCATAATACGGCCTTTCTTTACAGAGAAACAACTGTGCGTTTCTTACTAAAGTTATATATGAAACTAATACACTTTCAAAAAACGTGATTATCTTTCAAAATAAAGCTTTGACAGAGAAAAGGAAAACTGATCTCACTTCTAATAGATATTTGACAGTTGCAAACATCTGCTTCTTTACAGAGAAACTCATGTGTGTTTCATACTAAAATTTTTAAGAAATGAATACACATTCAAAAGAACGTGATTATCATTCAAAGCAAAGCTTCTACAGAGGATGGAACACTGATCTCACTTCTAACAAGACTTTGACATTTAGGAAACAATTGAATCTCTTTACCAAGTAACACGTGTGTTTCTTACTAAAGCTAATCCTGAAATGAATACACTTTCAAAGGAATGTGATTATCTTTCAAAGTAAAGCTTCTACACAGAAAGGAACACTGATCTCTCTTCTAACAATACTTTGACATGTCGCAAAAAATGGCCTCTCTTTAGAGAAACACATGTGCGTTTCTTACTAAAGCTATTTATGAAATGAACACCCTTTCAAAAGAATGTGATTTTCTTTCAAAGTAAACCTGCTACAGAGAAAAGGAATACTGATTTCACTTCAAACAATACTTTGAATGTCGTAAACAACTGCTTCTCCTTACCAAGATACACATGTGTGTTTCATGCTAAAGCTTTTCAAGAAATGAATACACTTTCAAAAGAATGTGAATATCTTTCAAAGTAAAGCTTGTACAGAGAAAAGGAATGCGGATCTCACTTCTACCAATACTTTAACATGTTCCAAAGAACTGCTTCTCTTTACAGAAAAACACATGTGCTTTTCTTACAAAAGCATTTCATGAAATAAATACACATTCAAAAGAACGTTATTATCTTTCAAAGTAAAACTTCTGCAGAGAAAAGGAAAACTAATCTCACTTCTAACAGTAATTTGACATGTCGCAAACATCTGCTTCTCTTTACAGAGAAACACATGTGCGTTTCTTACTAAAGCTTTTCAAGATATGAATACACTTTCAAAAGAACATGTTTATATTTCAAAACAAAGATTCTACAGAGAAAAGGAACACTGATCTCACTTCTACCAATACTTTGACATGTCGTAAACAATGGCTTCTCTTTACAAGGAACAGTTGTGCGTTTCTTACTTAAGTTATTTATGAAATGAATACACTTTCAAAGAATGTGATTATCTTTCAAAGTAAAGTTTCTAAAGAGAAATGAACACTGATCTCACTTCTAACAAGGCTTTGACATGTCAGAAACAACTGCCTTTCCTTACCAAGAAACACATGTGTGTTATTACTAAAGCATTTAAAGAAAGAAATACACTTTCAAAAGAACGTGATTATATTTCAAATTAAAGCTTGCACACAGAAAATGACTACTGATCTCACTTCTAACAATACTTTGACATGTCGAAAACAACTGCTTCTCCTTACAGAGAAACACATGTGTGTTTCTTACAAAAGTATTTCATGAAATAAATGCACTTTCAAAAAAACGTGATTATCTTCCAAAGTAAAGCTTCTATAGAGAAAAGGAACACTGATCTCACTTCTCAAAAGACTTTGACATGTAGCAAAAACTGCTTCTCTTTACCAAGAAACACATGTGTTTCTTAATAAAGCTTTTCAAGAGATGAATACACTTTCAAAAGAACATGATTATATTTCAAAGCAAAGCTTCTACAGAGAAAAGTAACACTGATCTCACTTCTAACAGTAATTTGCCATGTTGCAAACAACTGCTTTTCTTTACAAAGAAACACTTTTGCGTTTCTTACTAAAGCTATTTTTGAAATGAACTCTTTCAAAACAATGTGATTATCTTCCAAAGTAAAGCTTCTACAGAGAAAAGGA
Source organism: Chionomys nivalis (assembly GCF_950005125.1). Lineage (NCBI taxonomy): Eukaryota > Metazoa > Chordata > Mammalia > Rodentia > Cricetidae > Chionomys > Chionomys nivalis. The sequence goes on from NC_080094.1 coordinate 84,908,045, forward strand.
AAACTGATCTCACTTCAAACAGTAATAGATATGTCGAAAAAATCTGCTTCTCTATAAGGAGAAGCACATGTGCATTTCTTAATAAAGCTTTTCCTAAAATGAATACACTTTAAAAAGAACGTGATTATATTTAAAAGCAAAGATTCTACAGAGAAAAGGAACACGGATCTCACTTCTAACAAGCCTTTGACATGTCACAAAGAACTGCTTTGCTTTACAGAAAAAGACATGTGCGTTTCTTACTAAAGCATTTCAAGAAATGAATACACTTTCAAAAGAATGTGATTATCTTTCAAATAAAGCTTCTACAGAGAAAAGGAATACTGATCTCACTTCAAACAATACTTTGACATGTCGCAAACAATTGCTTCTCTTTAACAAGATACACGTGGGTTTCTTAGTAAAGCTTTTCAAGAAATGAATACACTTTCAAAAGAACGTGATTATATTTCAAAGCATAGCTTCTACAGAGAAAAGGAACACTGATCTCACTTCTAACAGTAATTTGACATGTCGCAAACAACTTTTCTTTACACAGAAAGACGTGTGTTTCTTACTAAAGCTATTTATAAAATGAATACACTTTCCAAAGAATGTGACTTTCTTTCAAAGTAAAGCTTCTACGGAGAAAAGGAACATTGATATCACTTCTAACAATAATTTGACACGTCGCAAACAACTGCTTCTCTTTACAGGGAAACACATGTGTGTTTCTTCCTAAAGCTTTTCATGAAATGAATACACTTTGAAATAAATGTGATTATCTTTCAAAGTAAAGCTTCTACAGAGAAAGGAACACTTATCTCTCTTCCAAAAATACTTTGACGTGTCGCAAAAAATGGCTTTTCTTTACAGAGAAACAGTTGTGCGTTTCTTACTAAAGCTATTTTTGAAATGAATACACTTTCAAAACAATGAGATTATCTTTCAAAGTAAAGCTTGTAGAGAGAAAAGAAAACTGTTCTCATTTTTAACAGTAATTTGACATGTCACAAACAACTGCTTTTCTTTAGAGAGAAATACATGTATGTTTCTTACTAAAGATTTTCAAGAAATGTATACACTTTCAAAAGAACGTGATTATCTTTCAAATTAAAGCTTGTACAGAGAAAAGGAATATTGATCTCACTTCAAACAATATTTTGACATGTCCCAAACAACTGCTTCTCCTAACCAAGTAACACATGTGCTTTGCTTACTAAAGTTTTAAAGAAATGAATACACTTTTAAAAGAACATGATTATATTTCAAAGCAGAGTTTCTACAGAGAATGGAACACTGATCTCACTTCTAACAATACTTTGACATGTCGCAAACAACTGCTTCTCTTTACAGAGAAACACTTGTGCGTTTCTTACTAAAGCTATTAATGAAATGAATACACTTTCAGAAGAATATGATTATCTTTCAAAGTAAAGTTGTACAGAGAAAGGTAAACTGATCTCACTTCTAACAATACTTTGACATGTCGCAAACAACTGCTTCTCTTTACCAAGAAACACATGTGTTTCTAACTAAAGCTGTTCAAGAAATGTATACACTTTCAAAAGAATGTGATTATCCTTCAAAGTAAAGCTTGTACAAAGAAAAGGAACACTGATATCACTTCTAACAAGACGTTGACATGTCGCAAAAAACTGCTTCTCTTTATCAAGAAACACATGTGTGTTAGTTACTAAAGCTTTTCAGGAAATGAATACACTTTCAAAAGAATGTGATTATCTTTCAAGTAAATCTTGTACCTAGAAAAGGAATATTGACCTCACTTCAAACAACACTTTGACATGTCGCAAACAACTGCTTCTCCTTACCAAGTAACACAAGTGCGTTTTAACTAAAGCTTTTCAGGAAAGAATACAGTTTCAAAATAGCGTGATTATCTTTCAATGTAAAGCTTGTACAGAGAAAAGGAACACTGATCTCACTTCTAACAATACTTTGACATGTCGTAAACAATGGCTTCTCTTTACAAGGAACAGTTGTGCATTTCTTACTTAAGTTATTTGTGAAATGAATACACTTTCAAAGAATGTGATTATCTTTCAAAGTAAAGTTTCTAAAGAGAAATGAATACTGATCTCACTTCTAACAAGGCTTTGACATGTCAGAAACAACTGCCTTTCCTTACCAAGAAACACATGTGTGTTATTACTAAAGCATTTAAAGAAAGAAATACACTTTCAAAAGAACGTGATTATATTTCAAATTAAAGCTTGCACACAGAAAATGACTACTGATCTCACTTCTAACAATACTTTGACATGTCGAAAACAACTGCTTCTCCTTACAGAGAAACACATGTGTGTTTCTTACAAAAGTATTTCATGAAATAAATGCACTTTCAAAAAAACGTGATTATCTTCCAAAGTAAAGCTTCTATAGAGAAAAGGAACACTGATCTCACTTCTCAAAAGACTTTGACATGTAGCAAAAACTGCTTCTCTTTACCAAGAAACACATGTGTTTCTTAATAAAGCTTTTCAAGAGATGAATACACTTTCAAAAGAACATGATTATATTTCAAAGCAAAGCTTCTACAGAGAAAAGTAACACTGATCTCACTTCTAACAGTAATTTGCCATGTTGCAAACAACTGCTTTTCTTTACAAAGAAACACTTTTGCGTTTCTTACTAAAGCTATTTTTGAAATGAACTCTTTCAAAACAATGTGATTATCTTCCAAAGTAAAGCTTCTACAGAGAAAAGGAAAACTGATCTCACTTCAAACAGTAATAGATATGTCGGAAAAATCTGCTTCTTTATAAGGAGAAGCACATGTGCATTTCTTAATAAAGCTTTTCCTAAAATGAATACACTTTAAAAAGAACGTGATTATATCTAAAAGCAAAGATTCTACAGAGAAAAGGAACACGGATCTCACTTCTAACAAGCCTTTGACATGTCACAAAGAACTGCTTTGCTTTACAGAAAAAGACATGTGCGTTTCTTACTAAAGCATTTCAAGAAATGAATACACTTTCAAAAGAATGTGATTATCTTTCAAATAAAGCTTCTACAGAGAAAAGGAATACTGATCTCACTTCAAACAATACTTTGACATGTCGCAAACAATTGCTTCTCTTTAACAAGATACACGTGGGTTTCTTAGTAAAGCTTTTCAAGAAATGAATACACTTTCAAAAGAACGTGATTATATTTCAAAGCATAGCTTCTACAGAGAAAAGGAACACTGATCTCACTTCTAACAGTAATTTGACATGTCGCAAACAACTTTTCTTTACACAGAAAGACGTGTGTTTCTTACTAAAGCTATTTATAAAATGAATACACTTTCCAAAGAATGTGACTTTCTTTCAAAGTAAAGCTTCTACGGAGAAAAGGAACATTGATATCACTTCTAACAATAATTTGACACGTCGCAAACAACTGCTTCTCTTTACAGGGAAACACATGTGTGTTTCTTCCTAAAGCTTTTCATGAAATGAATACACTTTGAAATAAATGTGATTATCTTTCAAAGTAAAGCTTCTACAGAGAAAGGAACACTTATCTCTCTTCCAAAAATACTTTGACATGTCGCAAAAAATGGCTTTTCTTTACAGAGAAACAGTTGTGCGTTTCTTACTAAAGCTATTTTTGAAATGAATACACTTTCAAAACAATGAGATTATCTTTCAAAGTAAAGCTTGTAGAGAGAAAAGAAAACTGTTCTCATTTTTAACAGTAATTTGACATGTCACAAACAACTGCTTTTCTTTAGAGAGAAATACATGTATGTTTCTTACTAAAGATTTTCAAGAAATGTATACACTTTCAAAAGAACGTGATTATCTTTCAAATTAAAGCTTGTACAGAGAAAAGGAATATTGATCTCACTTCAAACAATATTTTGACATGTCCCAAACAACTGCTTCTCCTAACCAAGTAACACATGTGCTTTGCTTACTAAAGTTTTAAAGAAATGAATACACTTTTAAAAGAACATGATTATATTTCAAAGCAGAGTTTCTACAGAGAATGGAACACTGATCTCACTTCTAACAATACTTTGACATGTCGCAAACAACTGCTTCTCTTTACAGAGAAACACTTGTGCGTTTCTTACTAAAGCTATTAATGAAATGAATACACTTTCAGAAGAATATGATTATCTTTCAAAGTAAAGTTGTACAGAGAAAGGTAAACTGATCTCACTTCTAACAATACTTTGACATGTCGCAAACAACTGCTTCTCTTTACCAAGAAACACATGTGTTTCTAACTAAAGCTGTTCAAGAAATGTATACACTTTCAAAAGAATGTGATTATCCTTCAAAGTAAAGCTTGTACAAAGAAAAGGAACACTGATATCACTTCTAACAAGACGTTGACATGTCGCAAAAAACTGCTTCTCTTTATCAAGAAACACATGTGTGTTAGTTACTAAAGCTTTTCAGGAAATGAATACACTTTCAAAAGAATGTGATTATCTTTCAAAGTAAATCTTGTACCTAGAAAAGGAATATTGACCTCACTTCAAACAACACTTTGACATGTCGCAAACAACTGCTTCTCCTTACCAAGTAACACAAGTGCGTTTTAACTAAAGCTTTTCAGGAAAGAATACAGTTTCAAAATAGCGTGATTATCTTTCAATGTAAAGCTTGTACAGAGAAAAGGAACACTGATCTCACTTCTAACAATACTTTGACATGTCGTAAACAATGGCTTCTCTTTACAAGGAACAGTTGTGCATTTCTTACTTAAGTTATTTGTGAAATGAATACACTTTCAAAGAATGTGATTATCTTTCAAAGTAAAGATTCTAAAGAGAAATGAATACTGATCTCACTTCTAACAAGGCTTTGACATGTCAGAAACAACTGCCTTTCCTTACCAAGAAACACATGTGTGTTATTACTAAAGCATTTAAAGAAAGAAATACACTTTCAAAAGAACGTGATTATATTTCAAATTAAAGCTTGCACACAGAAAATGACTACTGATCTCACTTCTAACAATACTTTGACATGTCGAAAACAACTGCTTCTCCTTACAGAGAAACACATGTGTGTTTCTTACAAAAGTATTTCATGAAATAAATGCACTTTCAAAAAAACGTGATTATCTTCCAAAGTAAAGCTTCTATAGAGAAAAGGAACACTGATCTCACTTCTCAAAAGACTTTGACATGTAGCAAAAACTGCTTCTCTTTACCAAGAAACACATGTGTTTCTTAATAAAGCTTTTCAAGAGATGAATACACTTTCAAAAGAACATGATTATATTTCAAAGCAAAGCTTCTACAGAGAAAAGTAACACTGATCTCACTTCTAACAGTAATTTGCCATGTTGCAAACAACTGCTTTTCTTTACAAAGAAACACTTTTGCGTTTCTTACTAAAGCTATTTTTGAAATGAACTCTTTCAAAACAATGTGATTATCTTCCAAAGTAAAGCTTCTACAGAGAAAAGGAAAACTGATCTCACTTCAAACAGTAATAGATATGTCGAAAAAATCTGCTTCTCTATAAGGAGAAGCACATGTGCATTTCTTAATAAAGCTTTTCCTAAAATGAATACACTTTAAAAAGAACGTGATTATATTTAAAAGCAAAGATTCTACAGAGAAAAGGAACACGGATCTCACTTCTAACAAGCCTTTGACATGTCACAAAGAACTGCTTTGCTTTACAGAAAAAGACATGTGCGTTTCTTACTAAAGCATTTCAAGAAATGAATACACTTTCAAAAGAATGTGATTATCTTTCAAATAAAGCTTCTACAGAGAAAAGGAATACTGATCTCACTTCAAACAATACTTTGACATGTCGCAAACAATTGCTTCTCTTTAACAAGATACACGTGGGTTTCTTAGTAAAGCTTTTCAAGAAATGAATACACTTTCAAAAGAACGTGATTATATTTCAAAGCATAGCTTCTACAGAGAAAAGGAACACTGATCTCACTTCTAACAGTAATTTGACATGTCGCAAACAACTTTTCTTTACACAGAAAGACGTGTGTTTCTTACTAAAGCTATTTATAAAATGAATACACTTTCCAAAGAATGTGACTTTCTTTCAAAGTAAAGCTTCTACGGAGAAAAGGAACATTGATATCACTTCTAACAATAATTTGACACGTCGCAAACAACTGCTTCTCTTTACAGGGAAACACATGTGTGTTTCTTCCTAAAGCTTTTCATGAAATGAATACACTTTGAAATAAATGTGATTATCTTTCAAAGTAAAGCTTCTACAGAGAAAGGAACACTTATCTCTCTTCCAAAAATACTTTGACGTGTCGCAAAAAATGGCTTTTCTTTACAGAGAAACAGTTGTGCGTTTCTTACTAAAGCTATTTTTGAAATGAATACACTTTCAAAACAATGAGATTATCTTTCAAAGTAAAGCTTGTAGAGAGAAAAGAAAACTGTTCTCATTTTTAACAGTAATTTGACATGTCACAAACAACTGCTTTTCTTTAGAGAGAAATACATGTATGTTTCTTACTAAAGATTTTCAAGAAATGTATACACTTTCAAAAGAACGTGATTATCTTTCAAATTAATGCTTGTACAGAGAAAAGGAATATTGATCTCACTTCAAACAATATTTTGACATGTCCCAAACAACTGCTTCTCCTAACCAAGTAACACATGTGCTTTGCTTACTAAAGTTTTAAAGAAATGAATACACTTTTAAAAGAACATGATTATATTTCAAAGCAGAGTTTCTACAGAGAATGGAACACTGATCTCACTTCTAACAATACTTTGACATGTCGCAAACAACTGCTTCTCTTTACAGAGAAACACTTGTGCGTTTCTTACTAAAGCTATTAATGAAATGAATACACTTTCAGAAGAATATGATTATCTTTCAAAGTAAAGTTGTACAGAGAAAGGTAAACTGATCTCACTTCTAACAATACTTTGACATGTCGCAAACAACTGCTTCTCTTTACCAAGAAACACATGTGTTTCTAACTAAAGCTGTTCAAGAAATGTATACACTTTCAAAAGAATGTGATTATCCTTCAAAGTAAAGCTTGTACAAAGAAAAGGAACACTGATATCACTTCTAACAAGACGTTGACATGTCGCAAAAAACTGCTTCTCTTTATCAAGAAACACATGTGTGTTAGTTACTAAAGCTTTTCAGGAAATGAATACACTTTCAAAAGAATGTGATTATCTTTCAAGTAAATCTTGTACCTAGAAAAGGAATATTGACCTCACTTCAAACAACACTTTGACATGTCGCAAACAACTGCTTCTCCTTACCAAGTAACACAAGTGCGTTTTAACTAAAGCTTTTCAGGAAAGAATACAGTTTCAAAATAGCGTGATTATCTTTCAATGTAAAGCTTGTACAGAGAAAAGGAACACTGATCTCACTTCTAACAATACTTTGACATGTCGTAAACAATGGCTTCTCTTTACAAGGAACAGTTGTGCATTTCTTACTTAAGTTATTTGTGAAATGAATACACTTTCAAAGAATGTGATTATCTTTCAAAGTAAAGTTTCTAAAGAGAAATGAATACTGATCTCACTTCTAACAAGGCTTTGACATGTCAGAAACAACTGCCTTTCCTTACCAAGAAACACATGTGTGTTATTACTAAAGCATTTAAAGAAAGAAATACACTTTCAAAAGAACGTGATTATATTTCAAATTAAAGCTTGCACACAGAAAATGACTACTGATCTCACTTCTAACAATACTTTGACATGTCGAAAACAACTGCTTCTCCTTACAGAGAAACACATGTGTGTTTCTTACAAAAGTATTTCATGAAATAAATGCACTTTCAAAAAAACGTGATTATCTTCCAAAGTAAAGCTTCTATAGAGAAAAGGAACACTGATCTCACTTCTCAAAAGACTTTGACATGTAGCAAAAACTGCTTCTCTTTACCAAGAAACACATGTGTTTCTTAATAAAGCTTTTCAAGAGATGAATACACTTTCAAAAGAACATGATTATATTTCAAAGCAAAGCTTCTACAGAGAAAAGTAACACTGATCTCACTTCTAACAGTAATTTGCCATGTTGCAAACAACTGCTTTTCTTTACAAAGAAACACTTTTGCGTTTCTTACTAAAGCTATTTTTGAAATGAACTCTTTCAAAACAATGTGATTATCTTCCAAAGTAAAGCTTCTACAGAGAAAAGGAAAACTGATCTCACTTCAAACAGTAATAGATATGTCGGAAAAATCTGCTTCTTTATAAGGAGAAGCACATGTGCATTTCTTAATAAAGCTTTTCCTAAAATGAATACACTTTAAAAAGAACGTGATTATATCTAAAAGCAAAGATTCTACAGAGAAAAGGAACACGGATCTCACTTCTAACAAGCCTTTGACATGTCACAAAGAACTGCTTTGCTTTACAGAAAAAGACATGTGCGTTTCTTACTAAAGCATTTCAAGAAATGAATACACTTTCAAAAGAATGTGATTATCTTTCAAATAAAGCTTCTACAGAGAAAAGGAATACTGATCTCACTTCAAACAATACTTTGACATGTCGCAAACAATTGCTTCTCTTTAACAAGATACACGTGGGTTTCTTAGTAAAGCTTTTCAAGAAATGAATACACTTTCAAAAGAACGTGATTATATTTCAAAGCATAGCTTCTACAGAGAAAAGGAACACTGATCTCACTTCTAACAGTAATTTGACATGTCGCAAACAACTTTTCTTTACACAGAAAGACGTGTGTTTCTTACTAAAGCTATTTATAAAATGAATACACTTTCCAAAGAATGTGACTTTCTTTCAAAGTAAAGCTTCTACGGAGAAAAGGAACATTGATATCACTTCTAACAATAATTTGACACGTCGCAAACAACTGCTTCTCTTTACAGGGAAACACATGTGTGTTTCTTCCTAAAGCTTTTCATGAAATGAATACACTTTGAAATAAATGTGATTATCTTTCAAAGTAAAGCTTCTACAGAGAAAGGAACACTTATCTCTCTTCCAAAAATACTTTGACATGTCGCAAAAAATGGCTTTTCTTTACAGAGAAACAGTTGTGCGTTTCTTACTAAAGCTATTTTTGAAATGAATACACTTTCAAAACAATGAGATTATCTTTCAAAGTAAAGCTTGTAGAGAGAAAAGAAAACTGTTCTCATTTTTAACAGTAATTTGACATGTCACAAACAACTGCTTTTCTTTAGAGAGAAATACATGTATGTTTCTTACTAAAGATTTTCAAGAAATGTATACACTTTCAAAAGAACGTGATTATCTTTCAAATTAAAGCTTGTACAGAGAAAAGGAATATTGATCTCACTTCAAACAATATTTTGACATGTCCCAAACAACTGCTTCTCCTAACCAAGTAACACATGTGCTTTGCTTACTAAAGTTTTAAAGAAATGAATACACTTTTAAAAGAACATGATTATATTTCAAAGCAGAGTTTCTACAGAGAATGGAACACTGATCTCACTTCTAACAATACTTTGACATGTCGCAAACAACTGCTTCTCTTTACAGAGAAACACTTGTGCGTTTCTTACTAAAGCTATTAATGAAATGAATACACTTTCAGAAGAATATGATTATCTTTCAAAGTAAAGTTGTACAGAGAAAGGTAAACTGATCTCACTTCTAACAATACTTTGACATGTCGCAAACAACTGCTTCTCTTTACCAAGAAACACATGTGTTTCTAACTAAAGCTGTTCAAGAAATGTATACACTTTCAAAAGAATGTGATTATCCTTCAAAGTAAAGCTTGTACAAAGAAAAGGAACACTGATATCACTTCTAACAAGACGTTGACATGTCGCAAAAAACTGCTTCTCTTTATCAAGAAACACATGTGTGTTAGTTACTAAAGCTTTTCAGGAAATGAATACACTTTCAAAAGAATGTGATTATCTTCCAAAGTAAAGCTTCTACAGAGAAAAGGAAAACTGATCTCACTTCAAACAGTAATAGATATGTCGGAAAAATCTGCTTCTCTATAAGGAGAAGCCATGTGCATTTCTTAATAAAGCTTTTTCTAAAATGAATACACTTTAAAAAGAACGTGATTATATTTAAAAGCAAAGATTCTACAGAGAAAAGGAACACGGATCTCACTTCTAACAAGCCTTTGACATGTCACAAAGAACTGCTTTGCTTTACAGAAAAAGACATGTGTGTTTCTTACTAAAGCATTTCAAGAAATGAATACACTTTCAAAAGAATGTGATTATCTTTCAAATAAAGCTTCTACAGAGAAAAGGAATACTGATCTCACTTCAAACAATACTTTGACATGTCGCAAACAATTGCTTCTCTTTAACAAGATACACGTGGGTTTCTTAGTAAAGCTTTTCAAGAAATGAATGAATACACTTTCAAAAGAACGTGATTGTATTTCAAAGCATAGCTTCTACAGAGAAAAGGAACACTGATCTCACTTCTAACAGTAATTTGACATGTCGCAAACAACTTTTCTTTACACAGAAAGACGTGTGTTTCTTACTAAAGCTATTTATAAAATGAATACACTTTCCAAAGAATGTGACTTTCTTTCAAAGTAAAGCTTCTACGGAGAAAAGGAACATTGATATCACTTCTAACAATAATTTGACACGTCGCAAACAACTGCTTCTCTTTACAGGGAAACACATGTGTGTTTCTTCCTAAAGCTTTTCATGAAATGAATACACTTTGAAATAAATGTGATTATCTTTCAAAGTAAAGCTTCTACAGAGAAAGGAACACTTATCTCTCTTCCAAAAATACTTTGACATGTCGCAAAAAATGGCTTTTCTTTACAGAGAAACTGTTGTGCGTTTCTTACTAAAGCTATTTTTGAAATGAATACACTTTCAAAACAATGAGATTATCTTTCAAAGTAAAGCTTGTAGAGAGAAAAGAAAACTGTTCTCATTTTTAACAGTAATTTGACATGTCACAAACAACTGCTTTTCTTTAGAGAGAAATACATGTATGTTTCTTACTAAAGATTTTCAAGAAATGTATACACTTTCAAAAGAACGTGATTATCTTTCAAATTAAAGCTTGTACAGAGAAAAGGAATATTGATCTCACTTCAAACAATATTTTGACATGTCCCAAACAACTGCTTCTCCTAACCAAGTAACACATGTGCTTTGCTTACTAAAGTTTTAAAGAAATGAATACACTTTTAAAAGAACATGATTATATTTCAAAGCAGAGTTTCTACAGAGAATGGAACACTGATCTCACTTCTAACAATACTTTGACATGTCGCAAACAACTGCTTCTCTTTACAGAGAAACACTTGTGCGTTTCTTACTAAAGCTATTAATGAAATGAATACACTTTCAGAAGAATATGATTATCTTTCAAAGTAAAGTTGTACAGAGAAAGGTAAACTGATCTCACTTCTAACAATACTTTGACATGTCGCAAACAACTGCTTCTCTTTACCAAGAAACACATGTGTTTCTAACTAAAGCTGTTCAAGAAATGTATACACTTTCAAAAGAATGTGATTATCCTTCAAAGTAAAGCTTGTACAAAGAAAAGGAACACTGATATCACTTCTAACAAGACGTTGACATGTCGCAAAAAACTGCTTCTCTTTATCAAGAAACACATGTGTGTTAGTTACTAAAGCTTTTCAGGAAATGAATACACTTTCAAAAGAATGTGATTATCTTTCAAAGTAAATCTTGTACCTAGAAAAGGAATATTGACCTCACTTCAAACAACACTTTGACATGTCGCAAACAACTGCTTCTCCTTACCAAGTAACACAAGTGCGTTTTAACTAAAGCTTTTCAGGAAAGAATACAGTTTCAAAATAGCGTGATTATCTTTCAATGTAAAGCTTGTACAGAGAAAAGGAACACTGATCTCACTTCTAACAATACTTTGACATGTCGTAAACAATGGCTTCTCTTTACAAGGAACAGTTGTGCATTTCTTACTTAAGTTATTTGTGAAATGAATACACTTTCAAAGAATGTGATTATCTTTCAAAGTAAAGATTCTAAAGAGAAATGAATACTGATCTCACTTCTAACAAGGCTTTGACATGTCAGAAACAACTGCCTTTCCTTACCAAGAAACACATGTGTGTTATTACTAAAGCATTTAAAGAAATAAATACACTTTCAAAAGAACGTGATTATATTTCAAATTAAAGCTTGCACACAGAAAATGACTACTGATCTCACTTCTAACAATACTTTGACATGTCGAAAACAACTGCTTCTCCTTACAGAGAAACACATGTGTGTTTCTTACAAAAGTATTTCATGAAATAAATGCACTTTCAAAAAAACGTGATTATCTTCCAAAGTAAAGCTTCTATAGAGAAAAGGAACACTGATCTCACTTCTCAAAAGACTTTGACATGTAGCAAAAACTGCTTCTCTTTACCAAGAAACACATGTGTTTCTTAATAAAGCTTTTTAAGAGATGAATACACTTTCAAAAGAACATGATTATATTTCAAAGCAAAGCTTCTACAGAGAAAAGTAACACTGATCTCACTTCTAACAGTAATTTGCCATGTTGCAAACAACTGCTTTTCTTTACAAAGAAAGACTTTTGCGTTTCTTACTAAAGCTATTTTTGAAATGAACTCTTTCAAAACAATGTGATTATCTTCCAAAGTAAAGCTTCTACAGAGAAAAGGAAAACTGATCTCACTTCAAACAGTAATAGATATGTCGGAAAAATCTGCTTCTCTATAAGGAGAAGCACATGTGCATTTCTTAATAAAGCTTTTCCTAAAATGAATACACTTTAAAAAGAACGTGATTATATCTAAAAGCAAAGATTCTACAGAGAAAAGGAACACGGATCTCACTTCTAACAAGCCTTTGACATGTCACAAAGAACTGCTTTGCTTTACAGAAAAAGACATGTGCGTTTCTTACTAAAGCATTTCAAGAAATGAATACACTTTCAAAAGAATGTGATTATCTTTCAAATAAAGCTTCTACAGAGAAAAGGAATACTGATCTCACTTCAAACAATACTTTGACATGTCGCAAACAATTGCTTCTCTTTAACAAGATACACGTGGGTTTCTTAGTAAAGCTTTTCAAGAAATGAATACACTTTCAAAAGAACGTGATTATATTTCAAAGCATAGCTTCTACAGAGAAAAGGAACACTGATCTCACTTCTAACAGTAATTTGACATGTCGCAAACAACTTTTCTTTACACAGAAAGACGTGTGTTTCTTACTAAAGCTATTTATAAAATGAATACACTTTCCAAAGAATGTGACTTTCTTTCAAAGTAAAGCTTCTACGGAGAAAAGGAACATTGATATCACTTCTAACAATAATTTGACACGTCGCAAACAACTGCTTCTCTTTACAGGGAAACACATGTGTGTTTCTTCCTAAAGCTTTTCATGAAATGAATACACTTTGAAATAAATGTGATTATCTTTCAAAGTAAAGCTTCTACAGAGAAAGGAACACTTATCTCTCTTCCAAAAATACTTTGACGTGTCGCAAAAAATGGCTTTTCTTTACAGAGAAACAGTTGTGCGTTTCTTACTAAAGCTATTTTTGAAATGAATACACTTTCAAAACAATGAGATTATCTTTCAAAGTAAAGCTTGTAGAGAGAAAAGAAAACTGTTCTCATTTTTAACAGTAATTTGACATGTCACAAACAACTGCTTTTCTTTAGAGAGAAATACATGTATGTTTCTTACTAAAGATTTTCAAGAAATGTATACACTTTCAAAAGAACGTGATTATCTTTCAAATTAAAGCTTGTACAGAGAAAAGGAATATTGATCTCACTTCAAACAATATTTTGACATGTCCCAAACAACTGCTTCTCCTAACCAAGTAACACATGTGCTTTGCTTACTAAAGTTTTAAAGAAATGAATACACTTTTAAAAGAACATGATTATATTTCAAAGCAGAGTTTCTACAGAGAATGGAACACTGATCTCACTTCTAACAATACTTTGACATGTCGCAAACAACTGCTTCTCTTTACAGAGAAACACTTGTGCGTTTCTTACTAAAGCTATTAATGAAATGAATACACTTTCAGAAGAATATGATTATCTTTCAAAGTAAAGTTGTACAGAGAAAGGTAAACTGATCTCACTTCTAACAATACTTTGACATGTCGCAAACAACTGCTTCTCTTTACCAAGAAACACATGTGTTTCTAACTAAAGCTGTTCAAGAAATGTATACACTTTCAAAAGAATGTGATTATCCTTCAAAGTAAAGCTTGTACAAAGAAAAGGAACACTGATATCACTTCTAACAAGACGTTGACATGTCGCAAAAAACTGCTTCTCTTTATCAAGAAACACATGTGTGTTAGTTACTAAAGCTTTTCAGGAAATGAATACACTTTCAAAAGAATGTGATTATCTTCCAAAGTAAAGCTTCTACAGAGAAAAGGAAAACTGATCTCACTTCAAACAGTAATAGATATGTCGGAAAAATCTGCTTCTCTATAAGGAGAAGCCATGTGCATTTCTTAATAAAGCTTTTTCTAAAATGAATACACTTTAAAAAGAACGTGATTATATTTAAAAGCAAAGATTCTACAGAGAAAAGGAACACGGATCTCACTTCTAACAAGCCTTTGACATGTCACAAAGAACTGCTTTGCTTTACAGAAAAAGACATGTGTGTTTCTTACTAAAGCATTTCAAGAAATGAATACACTTTCAAAAGAATGTGATTATCTTTCAAATAAAGCTTCTACAGAGAAAAGGAATACTGATCTCACTTCAAACAATACTTTGACATGTCGCAAACAATTGCTTCTCTTTAACAAGATACACGTGGGTTTCTTAGTAAAGCTTTTCAAGAAATGAATGAATACACTTTCAAAAGAACGTGATTATATTTCAAAGCATAGCTTCTACAGAGAAAAGGAACACTGATCTCACTTCTAACAGTAATTTGACATGTCGCAAACAACTTTTCTTTACACAGAAAGACGTGTGTTTCTTACTAAAGCTATTTATAAAATGAATACACTTTCCAAAGAATGTGACTTTCTTTCAAAGTAAAGCTTCTACGGAGAAAAGGAACATTGATATCACTTCTAACAATAATTTGACACGTCGCAAACAACTGCTTCTCTTTACAGGGAAACACATGTGTGTTTCTTCCTAAAGCTTTTCATGAAATGAATACACTTTGAAATAAATGTGATTATCTTTCAAAGTAAAGCTTCTACAGAGAAAGGAACACTTATCTCTCTTCCAAAAATACTTTGACATGTCGCAAAAAATGGCTTTTCTTTACAGAGAAACTGTTGTGCGTTTCTTACTAAAGCTATTTTTGAAATGAATACACTTTCAAAACAATGAGATTATCTTTCAAAGTAAAGCTTGTAGAGAGAAAAGAAAACTGTTCTCATTTTTAACAGTAATTTGACATGTCACAAACAACTGCTTTTCTTTAGAGAGAAATACATGTATGTTTCTTACTAAAGATTTTCAAGAAATGTATACACTTTCAAAAGAACGTGATTATCTTTCAAATTAAAGCTTTTACAGAGAAAAGGAATATTGATCTCACTTCAAACAATATTTTGACATGTCCCAAACAACTGCTTCTCCTAACCAAGTAACACATGTGCTTTGCTTACTAAAGTTTTAAAGAAATGAATACACTTTTAAAAGAACATGATTATATTTCAAAGCAGAGTTTCTACAGAGAATGGAACACTGATCTCACTTCTAACAATACTTTGACATGTCGCAAACAACTGCTTCTCTTTACAGAGAAACACTTGTGCGTTTCTTACTAAAGCTATTAATGAAATGAATACACTTTCAGAAGAATATGATTATCTTTCAAAGTAAAGTTGTACAGAGAAAGGTAAACTGATCTCACTTCTAACAATACTTTGACATGTCGCAAACAACTGCTTCTCTTTACCAAGAAACACATGTGTTTCTAACTAAAGCTGTTCAAGAAATGTATACACTTTCAAAAGAATGTGATTATCCTTCAAAGTAAAGCTTGTACAAAGAAAAGGAACACTGATATCACTTCTAACAAGACGTTGACATGTCGCAAAAAACTGCTTCTCTTTATCAAGAAACACATGTGTGTTAGTTACTAAAGCTTTTCAGGAAATGAATACACTTTCAAAAGAATGTGATTATCTTTCAAAGTAAATCTTGTACCTAGAAAAGGAATATTGACCTCACTTCAAACAACACTTTGACATGTCGCAAACAACTGCTTCTCCTTACCAAGTAACACAAGTGCGTTTTAACTAAAGCTTTTCAGGAAAGAATACAGTTTCAAAATAGCGTGATTATCTTTCAATGTAAAGCTTGTACAGAGAAAAGGAACACTGATCTCACTTCTAACAATACTTTGACATGTCGTAAACAATGGCTTCTCTTTACAAGGAACAGTTGTGCATTTCTTACTTAAGTTATTTGTGAAATGAATACACTTTCAAAGAATGTGATTATCTTTCAAAGTAAAGATTCTAAAGAGAAATGAATACTGATCTCACTTCTAACAAGGCTTTGACATGTCAGAAACAACTGCCTTTCCTTACCAAGAAACACATGTGTGTTATTACTAAAGCATTTAAAGAAAGAAATACACTTTCAAAAGAACGTGATTATATTTCAAATTAAAGCTTGCACACAGAAAATGACTACTGATCTCACTTCTAACAATACTTTGACATGTCGAAAACAACTGCTTCTCCTTACAGAGAAACACATGTGTGTTTCTTACAAAAGTATTTCATGAAATAAATGCACTTTCAAAAAAACGTGATTATCTTCCAAAGTAAAGCTTCTATAGAGAAAAGGAACACTGATCTCACTTCTCAAAAGACTTTGACATGTAGCAAAAACTGCTTCTCTTTACCAAGAAACACATGTGTTTCTTAATAAAGCTTTTCAAGAGATGAATACACTTTCAAAAGAACATGATTATATTTCAAAGCAAAGCTTCTACAGAGAAAAGTAACACTGATCTCACTTCTAACCGTAATTTGCCATGTTGCAAACAACTGCTTTTCTTTACAAAGAAACACTTTTGCGTTTCTTACTAAAGCTATTTTTGAAATGAACTCTTTCAAAACAATGTGATTATCTTCCAAAGTAAAGCTTCTACAGAGAAAAGGAAAACTGATCTCACTTCAAACAGTAATAGATATGTCGGAAAAATCTGCTTCTTTATAAGGAGAAGCACATGTGCATTTCTTAATAAAGCTTTTCCTAAAATGAATACACTTTAAAAAGAACGTGATTATATCTAAAAGCAAAGATTCTACAGAGAAAAGGAACACGGATCTCACTTCTAACAAGCCTTTGACATGTCACAAAGAACTGCTTTGCTTTACAGAAAAAGACATGTGCGTTTCTTACTAAAGCATTTCAAGAAATGAATACACTTTCAAAAGAATGTGATTATCTTTCAAATAAAGCTTCTACAGAGAAAAGGAATACTGATCTCACTTCAAACAATACTTTGACATGTCGCAAACAATTGCTTCTCTTTAACAAGATACACGTGGGTTTCTTAGTAAAGCTTTTCAAGAAATGAATACACTTTCAAAAGAACGTGATTATATTTCAAAGCATAGCTTCTACAGAGAAAAGGAACACTGATCTCACTTCTAACAGTAATTTGACATGTCGCAAACAACTTTTCTTTACACAGAAAGACGTGTGTTTCTTACTAAAGCTATTTATAAAATGAATACACTTTCCAAAGAATGTGACTTTCTTTCAAAGTAAAGCTTCTACGGAGAAAAGGAACATTGATATCACTTCTAACAATAATTTGACACGTCGCAAACAACTGCTTCTCTTTACAGGGAAACACATGTGTGTTTCTTCCTAAAGCTTTTCATGAAATGAATACACTTTGAAATAAATGTGATTATCTTTCAAAGTAAAGCTTCTACAGAGAAAGGAACACTTATCTCTCTTCCAAAAATACTTTGACGTGTCGCAAAAAATGGCTTTTCTTTACAGAGAAACTGTTGTGCGTTTCTTACTAAAGCTATTTTTGAAATGAATACACTTTCAAAACAATGAGATTATCTTTCAAAGTAAAGCTTGTAGAGAGAAAAGAAAACTGTTCTCATTTTTAACAGTAATTTGACATGTCACAAACAACTGCTTTTCTTTAGAGAGAAATACATGTATGTTTCTTACTAAAGATTTTCAAGAAATGTATACACTTTCAAAAGAACGTGATTATCTTTCAAATTAAAGCTTGTACAGAGAAAAGGAATATTGATCTCACTTCAAAAAATATTTTGACATGTCCCAAACAACTGCTTCTCCTAACCAAGTAACACATGTGCTTTGCTTACTAAAGTTTTAAAGAAATGAATACACTTTTAAAAGAACATGATTATATTTCAAAGCAGAGTTTCTACAGAGAATGGAACACTGATCTCACTTCTAACAATACTTTGACATGTCGCAAACAACTGCTTCTCTTTATAGAGAAACACTTGTGCGTTTCTTACTAAAGCTATTAATGAAATGAATACACTTTCAGAAGAATATGATTATCTTTCAAAGTAAAGTTGTACAGAGAAAGGTAAACTGATCTCACTTCTAACAATACTTTGACATGTCGCAAACAACTGCTTCTCTTTACCAAGAAACACATGTGTTTCTAACTAAAGCTGTTCAAGAAATGTATACACTTTCAAAAGAATGTGATTATCCTTCAAAGTAAAGCTTGTACAAAGAAAAGGAACACTGATATCACTTCTAACAAGACGTTGACATGTCGCAAAAAACTGCTTCTCTTTATCAAGAAACACATGTGTGTTAGTTACTAAAGCTTTTCAGGAAATGAATACACTTTCAAAAGAATGTGATTATCTTCCAAAGTAAAGCTTCTACAGAGAAAAGGAAAACTGATCTCACTTCAAACAGTAATAGATATGTCGGAAAAATCTGCTTCTCTATAAGGAGAAGCCATGTGCATTTCTTAATAAAGCTTTTTCTAAAATGAATACACTTTAAAAAGAACGTGATTATATTTAAAAGCAAAGATTCTACAGAGAAAAGGAACACGGATCTCACTTCTAACAAGCCTTTGACATGTCACAAAGAACTGCTTTGCTTTACAGAAAAAGACATGTGTGTTTCTTACTAAAGCATTTCAAGAAATGAATACACTTTCAAAAGAATGTGATTATCTTTCAAATAAAGCTTCTACAGAGAAAAGGAATACTGATCTCACTTCAAACAATACTTTGACATGTCGCAAACAATTGCTTCTCTTTAACAAGATACACGTGGGTTTCTTAGTAAAGCTTTTCAAGAAATGAATGAATACACTTTCAAAAGAACGTGATTATATTTCAAAGCATAGCTTCTACAGAGAAAAGGAACACTGATCTCACTTCTAACAGTAATTTGACATGTCGCAAACAACTTTTCTTTACACAGAAAGACGTGTGTTTCTTACTAAAGCTATTTATAAAATGAATACACTTTCCAAAGAATGTGACTTTCTTTCAAAGTAAAGCTTCTACGGAGAAAAGGAACATTGATATCACTTCTAACAATAATTTGACACGTCGCAAACAACTGCTTCTCTTTACAGGGAAACACATGTGTGTTTCTTCCTAAAGCTTTTCATGAAATGAATACACTTTGAAATAAATGTGATTATCTTTCAAAGTAAAGCTTCTACAGAGAAAGGAACACTTATCTCTCTTCCAAAAATACTTTGACATGTCGCAAAAAATGGCTTTTCTTTACAGAGAAACTGTTGTGCGTTTCTTACTAAAGCTATTTTTGAAATGAATACACTTTCAAAACAATGAGATTATCTTTCAAAGTAAAGCTTGTAGAGAGAAAAGAAAACTGTTCTCATTTTTAACAGTAATTTGACATGTCACAAACAACTGCTTTTCTTTAGAGAGAAATACATGTATGTTTCTTACTAAAGATTTTCAAGAAATGTATACACTTTCAAAAGAACGTGATTATCTTTCAAATTAAAGCTTGTACAGAGAAAAGGAATATTGATCTCACTTCAAACAATATTTTGACATGTCCCAAACAACTGCTTCTCCTAACCAAGTAACACATGTGCTTTGCTTACTAAAGTTTTAAAGAAATGAATACACTTTTAAAAGAACATGATTATATTTCAAAGCAGAGTTTCTACAGAGAATGGAACACTGATCTCACTTCTAACAATACTTTGACATGTCGCAAACAACTGCTTCTCTTTACAGAGAAACACTTGTGCGTTTCTTACTAAAGCTATTAATGAAATGAATACACTTTCAGAAGAATATGATTATCTTTCAAAGTAAAGTTGTACAGAGAAAGGTAAACTGATCTCACTTCTAACAATACTTTGACATGTCGCAAACAACTGCTTCTCTTTACCAAGAAACACATGTGTTTCTAACTAAAGCTGTTCAAGAAATGTATACACTTTCAAAAGAATGTGATTATCCTTCAAAGTAAAGCTTGTACAAAGAAAAGGAACACTGATATCACTTCTAACAAGACGTTGACATGTCGCAAAAAACTGCTTCTCTTTATCAAGAAACACATGTGTGTTAGTTACTAAAGCTTTTCAGGAAATGAATACACTTTCAAAAGAATGTGATTATCTTTCAAAGTAAATCTTGTACCTAGAAAAGGAATATTGACCTCACTTCAAATAACACTTTGACATGTCGCAAACAACTGCTTCTCCTTACCAAGTAACACAAGTGCGTTTTAACTAAAGCTTTTCAGGAAAGAATACAGTTTCAAAATAGCGTGATTATCTTTCAATGTAAAGCTTGTACAGAGAAAAGGAACACTGATCTCACTTCTAACAATACTTTGACATGTCGTAAACAATGGCTTCTCTTTACAAGGAACAGTTGTGCATTTCTTACTTAAGTTATTTGTGAAATGAATACACTTTCAAAGAATGTGATTATCTTTCAAAGTAAAGTTTCTAAAGAGAAATGAATACTGATCTCACTTCTAACAAGGCTTTGACATGTCAGAAACAACTGCCTTTCCTTACCAAGAAACACATGTGTGTTATTACTAAAGCATTTAAAGAAAGAAATACACTTTCAAAAGAACGTGATTATATTTCAAATTAAAGCTTGCACACAGAAAATGACTACTGATCTCACTTCTAACAATACTTTGACATGTCGAAAACAACTGCTTCTCCTTACAGAGAAACACATGTGTGTTTCTTACAAAAGTATTTCATGAAATAAATGCACTTTCAAAAAAACGTGATTATCTTCCAAAGTAAAGCTTCTATAGAGAAAAGGAACACTGATCTCACTTCTCAAAAGACTTTGACATGTAGCAAA
Source organism: Chionomys nivalis (assembly GCF_950005125.1). Taxonomy (NCBI): domain Eukaryota; kingdom Metazoa; phylum Chordata; class Mammalia; order Rodentia; family Cricetidae; genus Chionomys; species Chionomys nivalis. Next base: position 84,929,292 of record NC_080094.1, read on the forward strand.
AACTGCTTCTCTTTACCAAGAAACACATGTGTTTCTTAATAAAGCTTTTCAAGAGATGAATACACTTTCAAAAGAACATGATTATATTTCAAAGCAAAGCTTCTACAGAGAAAAGTAACACTGATCTCACTTCTAACAGTAATTTGCCATGTTGCAAACAACTGCTTTTCTTTACAAAGAAAGACTTTTGCGTTTCTTACTAAAGCTATTTTTGAAATGAACTCTTTCAAAACAATGTGATTATCTTCCAAAGTAAAGCTTCTACAGAGAAAAGGAAAACTGATCTCACTTCAAACAGTAATAGATATGTCGGAAAAATCTGCTTCTCTATAAGGAGAAGCACATGTGCATTTCTTAATAAAGCTTTTCCTAAAATGAATACACTTTAAAAAGAACGTGATTATATCTAAAAGCAAAGATTCTACAGAGAAAAGGAACACGGATCTCACTTCTAACAAGCCTTTGACATGTCACAAAGAACTGCTTTGCTTTACAGAAAAAGACATGTGCGTTTCTTACTAAAGCATTTCAAGAAATGAATACACTTTCAAAAGAATGTGATTATCTTTCAAATAAAGCTTCTACAGAGAAAAGGAATACTGATCTCACTTCAAACAATACTTTGACATGTCGCAAACAATTGCTTCTCTTTAACAAGATACACGTGGGTTTCTTAGTAAAGCTTTTCAAGAAATGAATACACTTTCAAAAGAACGTGATTATATTTCAAAGCATAGCTTCTACAGAGAAAAGGAACACTGATCTCACTTCTAACAGTAATTTGACATGTCGCAAACAACTTTTCTTTACACAGAAAGACGTGTGTTTCTTACTAAAGCTATTTATAAAATGAATACACTTTCCAAAGAATGTGACTTTCTTTCAAAGTAAAGCTTCTACGGAGAAAAGGAACATTGATATCACTTCTAACAATAATTTGACACGTCGCAAACAACTGCTTCTCTTTACAGGGAAACACATGTGTGTTTCTTCCTAAAGCTTTTCATGAAATGAATACACTTTGAAATAAATGTGATTATCTTTCAAAGTAAAGCTTCTACAGAGAAAGGAACACTTATCTCTCTTCCAAAAATACTTTGACGTGTCGCAAAAAATGGCTTTTCTTTACAGAGAAACAGTTGTGCGTTTCTTACTAAAGCTATTTTTGAAATGAATACACTTTCAAAACAATGAGATTATCTTTCAAAGTAAAGCTTGTAGAGAGAAAAGAAAACTGTTCTCATTTTTAACAGTAATTTGACATGTCACAAACAACTGCTTTTCTTTAGAGAGAAATACATGTATGTTTCTTACTAAAGATTTTCAAGAAATGTATACACTTTCAAAAGAACGTGATTATCTTTCAAATTAAAGCTTGTACAGAGAAAAGGAATATTGATCTCACTTCAAACAATATTTTGACATGTCCCAAACAACTGCTTCTCCTAACCAAGTAACACATGTGCTTTGCTTACTAAAGTTTTAAAGAAATGAATACACTTTTAAAAGAACATGATTATATTTCAAAGCAGAGTTTCTACAGAGAATGGAACACTGATCTCACTTCTAACAATACTTTGACATGTCGCAAACAACTGCTTCTCTTTACAGAGAAACACTTGTGCGTTTCTTACTAAAGCTATTAATGAAATGAATACACTTTCAGAAGAATATGATTATCTTTCAAAGTAAAGTTGTACAGAGAAAGGTAAACTGATCTCACTTCTAACAATACTTTGACATGTCGCAAACAACTGCTTCTCTTTACCAAGAAACACATGTGTTTCTAACTAAAGCTGTTCAAGAAATGTATACACTTTCAAAAGAATGTGATTATCCTTCAAAGTAAAGCTTGTACAAAGAAAAGGAACACTGATATCACTTCTAACAAGACGTTGACATGTCGCAAAAAACTGCTTCTCTTTATCAAGAAACACATGTGTGTTAGTTACTAAAGCTTTTCAGGAAATGAATACACTTTCAAAAGAATGTGATTATCTTTCAAAGTAAATCTTGTACCTAGAAAAGGAATATTGACCTCACTTCAAATAACACTTTGACATGTCGCAAACAACTGCTTCTCCTTACCAAGTAACACAAGTGCGTTTTAACTAAAGCTTTTCAGGAAAGAATACAGTTTCAAAATAGCGTGATTATCTTTCAATGTAAAGCTTGTACAGAGAAAAGGAACACTGATCTCACTTCTAACAATACTTTGACATGTCGTAAACAATAGCTTCTCTTTACAAGGAACAGTTGTGCATTTCTTACTTAAGTTATTTGTGAAATGAATACACTTTCAAAGAATGTGATTATCTTTCAAAGTAAAGTTTCTAAAGAGAAATGAATACTGATCTCACTTCTAACAAGGCTTTGACATGTCAGAAACTACTGCCTTTCCTTACCAAGAAACACATGTGTGTTATTACTAAAGCATTTAAAGAAATAAATACACTTTCAAAAGAACGTGATTATATTTCAAATTAAAGCTTGCACACAGAAAATGACTACTGATCTCACTTCTAACAATACTTTGACATGTCGAAAACAACTGCTTCTCTTTACCAAGAAACACATGTGTTTCTTAATAAAGCTTTTCAAGAGATGAATACACTTTCAAAAGAACATGATTATATTTCAAAGCAAAGCTTCTACAGAGAAAAGTAACACTGATCTCACTTCTAACAGTAATTTGCCATGTTGCAAACAACTGCTTTTCTTTACAAAGAAACACTTTTGCGTTTCTTACTAAAGCTATTTTTGAAATGAACTCTTTCAAAACAATGTGATTATCTTCCAAAGTAAAGCTTCTACAGAGAAAAGGAAAACTGATCTCACTTCAAACAGTAATAGATATGTCGGAAAAATCTGCTTCTCTATAAGGAGAAGCCATGTGCATTTCTTAATAAAGCTTTTTCTAAAATGAATACACTTTAAAAAGAACGTGATTATATTTAAAAGCAAAGATTCTACAGAGAAAAGGAACACGGATCTCACTTCTAACAAGCCTTTGACATGTCACAAAGAACTGCTTTGCTTTACAGAAAAAGACATGTGTGTTTCTTACTAAAGCATTTCAAGAAATGAATACACTTTCAAAAGAATGTGATTATCTTTCAAATAAAGCTTCTACAGAGAAAAGGAATACTGATCTCACTTCAAACAATACTTTGACATGTCGCAAACAATTGCTTCTCTTTAACAAGATACACGTGGGTTTCTTAGTAAAGCTTTTCAAGAAATGAATGAATACACTTTCAAAAGAACGTGATTACATTTCAAAGCATAGCTTCTACAGAGAAAAGGAACACTGATCTCACTTCTAACAGTAATTTGACATGTCGCAAACAACTTTTCTTTACACAGAAAGACGTGTGTTTCTTACTAAAGCTATTTATAAAATGAATACACTTTCCAAAGAATGTGACTTTCTTTCAAAGTAAAGCTTCTACGGAGAAAAGGAACATTGATATCACTTCTAACAATAATTTGACACGTCGCAAACAACTGCTTCTCTTTACAGGGAAACACATGTGTGTTTCTTCCTAAAGCTTTTCATGAAATGAATACACTTTGAAATAAATGTGATTATCTTTCAAAGTAAAGCTTCTACAGAGAAAGGAACACTTATCTCTCTTCCAAAAATACTTTGACATGTCGCAAAAAATGGCTTTTCTTTACAGAGAAACTGTTGTGCGTTTCTTACTAAAGCTATTTTTGAAATGAATACACTTTCAAAACAATGAGATTATCTTTCAAAGTAAAGCTTGTAGAGAGAAAAGAAAACTGTTCTCATTTTTAACAGTAATTTGACATGTCACAAACAACTGCTTTTCTTTAGAGAGAAATACATGTATGTTTCTTACTAAAGATTTTCAAGAAATGTATACACTTTCAAAAGAACGTGATTATCTTTCAAATTAAAGCTTGTACAGAGAAAAGGAATATTGATCTCACTTCAAACAATATTTTGACATGTCCCAAACAACTGCTTCTCCTAACCAAGTAACACATGTGCTTTGCTTACTAAAGTTTTAAAGAAATGAATACACTTTTAAAAGAACATGATTATATTTCAAAGCAGAGTTTCTACAGAGAATGGAACACTGATCTCACTTCTAACAATACTTTGACATGTCGCAAACAACTGCTTCTCTTTACAGAGAAACACTTGTGCGTTTCTTACTAAAGCTATTAATGAAATGAATACACTTTCAGAAGAATATGATTATCTTTCAAAGTAAAGTTGTACAGAGAAAGGTAAACTGATCTCACTTCTAACAATACTTTGACATGTCGCAAACAACTGCTTCTCTTTACCAAGAAACACATGTGTTTCTAACTAAAGCTGTTCAAGAAATGTATACACTTTCAAAAGAATGTGATTATCCTTCAAAGTAAAGCTTGTACAAAGAAAAGGAACACTGATATCACTTCTAACAAGACGTTGACATGTCGCAAAAAACTGCTTCTCTTTATCAAGAAACACATGTGTGTTAGTTACTAAAGCTTTTCAGGAAATGAATACACTTTCAAAAGAATGTGATTATCTTTCAAAGTAAATCTTGTACCTAGAAAAGGAATATTGACCTCACTTCAAATAACACTTTGACATGTCGCAAACAACTGCTTCTCCTTACCAAGTAACACAAGTGCGTTTTAACTAAAGCTTTTCAGGAAAGAATACAGTTTCAAAATAGCGTGATTATCTTTCAATGTAAAGCTTGTACAGAGAAAAGGAACACTGATCTCACTTCTAACAATACTTTGACATGTCGTAAACAATGGCTTCTCTTTACAAGGAACAGTTGTGCATTTCTTACTTAAGTTATTTGTGAAATGAATACACTTTCAAAGAATGTGATTATCTTTCAAAGTAAAGTTTCTAAAGAGAAATGAATACTGATCTCACTTCTAACAAGGCTTTGACATGTCAGAAACAACTGCCTTTCCTTACCAAGAAACACATGTGTGTTATTACTAAAGCATTTAAAGAAATAAATACACTTTCAAAAGAACGTGATTATATTTCAAATTAAAGCTTGCACACAGAAAATGACTACTGATCTCACTTCTAACAATACTTTGACATGTCGAAAACAACTGCTTCTCCTTACAGAGAAACACATGTGTGTTTCTTACAAAAGTATTTCATGAAATAAATGCACTTTCAAAAAAACGTGATTATCTTCCAAAGTAAAGCTTCTATAGAGAAAAGGAACACTGATCTCACTTCTAAAAAGACTTTGACATGTAGCAAAAACTGCTTCTCTTTACCAAGAAACACATGTGTTTCTTAATAAAGCTTTTCAAGAGATGAATACACTTTCAAAAGAACATGATTATATTTCAAAGCAAAGCTTCTACAGAGAAAAGTAACACTGATCTCACTTCTAACAGTAATTTGCCATGTTGCAAACAACTGCTTTTCTTTACAAAGAAACACTTTTGCGTTTCTTACTAAAGCTATTTTTGAAATGAACTCTTTCAAAACAATGTGATTATCTTCCAAAGTAAAGCTTCTACAGAGAAAAGGAAAACTGATCTCACTTCAAACAGTAATAGATATGTCGGAAAAATCTGCTTCTCTATAAGGAGAAGCCATGTGCATTTCTTAATAAAGCTTTTTCTAAAATGAATACACTTTAAAAAGAACGTGATTATATTTAAAAGCAAAGATTCTACAGAGAAAAGGAACACGGATCTCACTTCTAACAAGCCTTTGACATGTCACAAAGAACTGCTTTGCTTTACAGAAAAAGACATGTGTGTTTCTTACTAAAGCATTTCAAGAAATGAATACACTTTCAAAAGAATGTGATTATCTTTCAAATAAAGCTTCTACAGAGAAAAGGAATACTGATCTCACTTCAAACAATACTTTGACATGTCGCAAACAATTGCTTCTCTTTAACAAGATACACGTGGGTTTCTTAGTAAAGCTTTTCAAGAAATGAATGAATACACTTTCAAAAGAACGTGATTATATTTCAAAGCATAGCTTCTACAGAGAAAAGGAACACTGATCTCACTTCTAACAGTAATTTGACATGTCGCAAACAACTTTTCTTTACACAGAAAGACGTGTGTTTCTTACTAAAGCTATTTATAAAATGAATACACTTTCCAAAGAATGTGACTTTCTTTCAAAGTAAAGCTTCTACGGAGAAAAGGAACATTGATATCACTTCTAACAATAATTTGACACGTCGCAAACAACTGCTTCTCTTTACAGGGAAACACATGTGTGTTTCTTCCTAAAGCTTTTCATGAAATGAATACACTTTGAAATAAATGTGATTATCTTTCAAAGTAAAGCTTCTACAGAGAAAGGAACACTTATCTCTCTTCCAAAAATACTTTGACATGTCGCAAAAAATGGCTTTTCTTTACAGAGAAACTGTTGTGCGTTTCTTACTAAAGCTATTTTTGAAATGAATACACTTTCAAAACAATGAGATTATCTTTCAAAGTAAAGCTTGTAGAGAGAAAAGAAAACTGTTCTCATTTTTAACAGTAATTTGACATGTCACAAACAACTGCTTTTCTTTAGAGAGAAATACATGTATGTTTCTTACTAAAGATTTTCAAGAAATGTATACACTTTCAAAAGAACGTGATTATCTTTCAAATTAAAGCTTGTACAGAGAAAAGGAATATTGATCTCACTTCAAACAATATTTTGACATGTCCCAAACAACTGCTTCTCCTAACCAAGTAACACATGTGCTTTGCTTACTAAAGTTTTAAAGAAATGAATACACTTTTAAAAGAACATGATTATATTTCAAAGCAGAGTTTCTACAGAGAATGGAACACTGATCTCACTTCTAACAATACTTTGACATGTCGCAAACAACTGCTTCTCTTTACAGAGAAACACTTGTGCGTTTCTTACTAAAGCTATTAATGAAATGAATACACTTTCAGAAGAATATGATTATCTTTCAAAGTAAAGTTGTACAGAGAAAGGTAAACTGATCTCACTTCTAACAATACTTTGACATGTCGCAAACAACTGCTTCTCTTTACCAAGAAACACATGTGTTTCTAACTAAAGCTGTTCAAGAAATGTATACACTTTCAAAAGAATGTGATTATCCTTCAAAGTAAAGCTTGTACAAAGAAAAGGAACACTGATATCACTTCTAACAAGACGTTGACATGTCGCAAAAAACTGCTTCTCTTTATCAAGAAACACATGTGTGTTAGTTACTAAAGCTTTTCAGGAAATGAATACACTTTCAAAAGAATGTGATTATCTTTCAAAGTAAATCTTGTACCTAGAAAAGGAATATTGACCTCACTTCAAATAACACTTTGACATGTCGCAAACAACTGCTTCTCCTTACCAAGTAACACAAGTGCGTTTTAACTAAAGCTTTTCAGGAAAGAATACAGTTTCAAAATAGCGTGATTATCTTTCAATGTAAAGCTTGTACAGAGAAAAGGAACACTGATCTCACTTCTAACAATACTTTGACATGTCGTAAACAATGGCTTCTCTTTACAAGGAACAGTTGTGCATTTCTTACTTAAGTTATTTGTGAAATGAATACACTTTCAAAGAATGTGATTATCTTTCAAAGTAAAGTTTCTAAAGAGAAATGAATACTGATCTCACTTCTAACAAGGCTTTGACATGTCAGAAACAACTGCCTTTCCTTACCAAGAAACACATGTGTGTTATTACTAAAGCATTTAAAGAAAGAAATACACTTTCAAAAGAACGTGATTATATTTCAAATTAAAGCTTGCACACAGAAAATGACTACTGATCTCACTTCTAACAATACTTTGACATGTCGAAAACAACTGCTTCTCCTTACAGAGAAACACATGTGTGTTTCTTACAAAAGTATTTCATGAAATAAATGCACTTTCAAAAAAACGTGATTATCTTCCAAAGTAAAGCTTCTATAGAGAAAAGGAACACTGATCTCACTTCTCAAAAGACTTTGACATGTAGCAAAAACTGCTTCTCTTTACCAAGAAACACATGTGTTTCTTAATAAAGCTTTTCAAGAGATGAATACACTTTCAAAAGAACATGATTATATTTCAAAGCAAAGCTTCTACAGAGAAAAGTAACACTGATCTCACTTCTAACAGTAATTTGCCATGTTGCAAACAACTGCTTTTCTTTACAAAGAAAGACTTTTGCGTTTCTTACTAAAGCTATTTTTGAAATGAACTCTTTCAAAACAATGTGATTATCTTCCAAAGTAAAGCTTCTACAGAGAAAAGGAAAACTGATCTCACTTCAAACAGTAATAGATATGTCGGAAAAATCTGCTTCTCTATAAGGAGAAGCACATGTGCATTTCTTAATAAAGCTTTTCCTAAAATGAATACACTTTAAAAAGAACGTGATTATATCTAAAAGCAAATGTTCTACAGAGAAAAGGAACACGGATCTCACTTCTAACAAGCCTTTGACATGTCACAAAGAACTGCTTTGCTTTACAGAAAAAGACATGTGCGTTTCTTACTAAAGCATTTCAAGAAATGAGTACACTTTCAAAAGAATGTGATTATCTTTCAAATAAAGCTTCTACAGAGAAAAGGAATACTGATCTCACTTCAAACAATACTTTGACATGTCGCAAACAATTGCTTCTCTTTAACAAGATACACGTGGGTTTCTTAGTAAAGCTTTTCAAGAAATGAATACACTTTCAAAAGAACGTGATTATATTTCAAAGCATAGCTTCTACAGAGAAAAGGAACACTGATCTCACTTCTAACAGTAATTTGACATGTCGCAAACAACTTTTCTTTACACAGAAAGACGTGTGTTTCTTACTAAAGCTATTTATAAAATGAATACACTTTCCAAAGAATGTGACTTTCTTTCAAAGTAAAGCTTCTACGGAGAAAAGGAACATTGATATCACTTCTAACAATAATTTGACACGTCGCAAACAACTGCTTCTCTTTACAGGGAAACACATGTGTGTTTCTTCCTAAAGCTTTTCATGAAATGAATACACTTTGAAATAAATGTGATTATCTTTCAAAGTAAAGCTTCTACAGAGAAAGGAACACTTATCTCTCTTCCAAAAATACTTTGACATGTCGCAAAAAATGGCTTTTCTTTACAGAGAAACAGTTGTGCGTTTCTTACTAAAGCTATTTTTGAAATGAATACACTTTCAAAACAATGAGATTATCTTTCAAAGTAAAGCTTGTAGAGAGAAAAGAAAACTGTTCTCATTTTTAACAGTAATTTGACATGTCACAAACAACTGCTTTTCTTTAGAGAGAAATACATGTATGTTTCTTACTAAAGATTTTCAAGAAATGTATACACTTTCAAAAGAACGTGATTATCTTTCAAATTAAAGCTTGTACAGAGAAAAGGAATATTGATCTCACTTCAAACAATATTTTGACATGTCCCAAACAACTGCTTCTCCTAACCAAGTAACACATGTGCTTTGCTTACTAAAGTTTTAAAGAAATGAATACACTTTTAAAAGAACATGATTATATTTCAAAGCAGAGTTTCTACAGAGAATGGAACACTGATCTCACTTCTAACAATACTTTGACATGTCGCAAACAACTGCTTCTCTTTACAGAGAAACACTTGTGCGTTTCTTACTAAAGCTATTAATGAAATGAATACACTTTCAGAAGAATATGATTATCTTTCAAAGTAAAGTTGTACAGAGAAAGGTAAACTGATCTCACTTCTAACAATACTTTGACATGTCGCAAACAACTGCTTCTCTTTACCAAGAAACACATGTGTTTCTAACTAAAGCTGTTCAAGAAATGTATACACTTTCAAAAGAATGTGATTATCCTTCAAAGTAAAGCTTGTACAAAGAAAAGGAACACTGATATCACTTCTAACAAGACGTTGACATGTCGCAAAAAACTGCTTCTCTTTATCAAGAAACACATGTGTGTTAGTTACTAAAGCTTTTCAGGAAATGAATACACTTTCAAAAGAATGTGATTATCTTTCAAAGTAAATCTTGTACCTAGAAAAGGAATATTGACCTCACTTCAAATAACACTTTGACATGTCGCAAACAACTGCTTCTCCTTACCAAGTAACACAAGTGCGTTTTAACTAAAGCTTTTCAGGAAAGAATACAGTTTCAAAATAGCGTGATTATCTTTCAATGTAAAGCTTGTACAGAGAAAAGGAACACTGATCTCACTAATAACAATACTTTGACATGTCGTAAACAATGGCTTCTCTTTACAAGGAACAGTTGTGCATTTCTTACTTAAGTTATTTGTGAAATGAATACACTTTCCAAAGAATGTGATTATCTTTCAAAGTAAAGTTTCTAAAGAGAAATGAATACTGATCTCACTTCTAAAAATACTTTGACATGTCGCAAACAATTGCTTCTCTTTACCAAGAAACACGTGTGTGTTTCTAACTAATGCTTTTCAAAAAATGTATACACTTTCAAAAGAACTTGATTATCCTTCAAATTAAAGCTTGTACAGAGAAAGGGAACCATGATATCACTTCTAACCAGACTTTGACATGACGCAAACAACTGCTACTCTTTACCAAGAAACACATGTGTGTTAGTTAATAAAGCTTTTCTGGAAATGAATATAGTTTCAAAAAAATGTGATTATCTTTAAAGGAAAGCTTCTACAGAGATAAGGAATATTGACCTCACTTCAAACAATACTTTTACATGTCCTACACAACAGCTTCTCCTTACCAAGTAACACAAGTGCGTTTCTAACTAAAGCTTTTCAGGAAAGATTACACTTTCAAAAAAATGAGATTATCTTTCAAAATGAAGCTTGTACAGAGAAAAGGAACACTGATCCCACTTCTAACAAACATTTGACATGTCACAAACAACTGCTTTTCTTCACAGAGAAAGACATGTGCTCTTCTTACTAAAGGTTTTAATAAAATGAATACACTTTCAAAAGAATGTGGTTATCTTTCAATGTAAAGCTTCTACAGAGAAAGGTACACTGATCTCACTTGTAAAAATACTTTGATATGTCGCAAAGAAATGCTTCCCTTTACAGAGAAAGACATGTGCGTTTCTTACTAAAGGTATTTATAAAATAAATACACTTTCAAAAGAATGTGATTATCTTTCAAAGTAAAGCTTGTACAGAGAAAGGTACACTGATCTCACTTCTAACGATACTTTGATATCCCGCAAACAACTGCTTCTCTTTACCAAGAAACACAAGTGCGTTTCTAACTTAAGCTTTTCAAGAAAAACTACACTTTCAAAATAATGTGATTATCTTTCAAAATAAAGCTTGTACAGAGAAAAGGAACACTAATCTCACTTCTCACAATACTTTGACATGTCACAAACAACTGCTTCTCTTTACTAAGAAACACATATGCGTTTCTAAATAAGCTTTTCAGGAAATGAACGCACTTTCAAAGCAATGTGATTATCTTTCAAAGTAAAGCTTGTACAGAGAAAAAGAATACTTATCTCAGTTCTAACAATACTTTGACAGGTCGCAAACAACTGCTTCTCTTTACAGAGAAACACTTGTGTGTTTCTTAAAAGAATTTCATGCAATAAATACACTTTCAAAAGAACATGATTATCTTTCAAAGCAAAGTTTTACAGAGAAAAGGAACACTGTTCTCACTTCTAACTATACTTTTACATGTCCCAGACATCTGCTCTTCTTTTCAGAGAAACACATGTGCGTTTTACACTAAAACATTTTATGAATTTATTACACTTTCCAAAGAATGTGATTATCTTTCAGAGTAAAGTTTGTACAGAGAAAAGGAACACTGTTCTCACTTCTTAACAATACTTTGACATTTTCCAAACAACTGCTTCTCTTTTCATAGATAAAAATGTGCGTTTCTCAATAAATCATTTCATGAAATTATACACTTTCAAAAGAATGTGATTATCTTTTAAAGTAAAGATTGTACAGAGAAATGGAACACTGTTCACACTTCTAACAATACTTAGTCTTGTCGGAAAGAACTGCATCTCTTTTTAGAAAAACACATGTGTGTTTCTCACTAAAGCATTTCATGAATTTATACACTTTCAAGAGAATGTGATTATCTCTCTAAGTAAGGTTTGTATAGAGAAAAGTAACACTCTTTTCAATTCTTAACAATACTTTGACATGTTCCAAAGAACTGCTTCTCTTTTCAGAGATACACATGTGCGTTTCTCACTAAACCATTTAATGAAATTATACACATTCAAAAGAACGTGATTTGCTATCAAAGTAATGATTGTACAGAGAAAAGGAACACTGTTCTCACTTCTAACAATACTTTTTCCGGTCGCAAAGAACTGCACCTCTTTTCAGAGTAACACATGTCCGTTTCTCAATAAAGCATTTCATGATATTATATACTTTCAAAAGAACGTGATTATCTTTCAAAATAAAGTTTGTACAGAGAAAAGAAACACTGTTGTCACTTCAAGCAATACTTTTACATGTCCCAAAAAACTGCTACACATTTCAGAGAAACACATGTGCTTTTCTCACTAAAGCATTTAATGAAATTATACACTTTCAAAATAAGGTGATTTTCTTTCAAAGTAAAGATTGTACAGACAAATGGAACAATGTTCTCACTTCTAACAATACTTTGTCATGTCGAAAACAACTGCTTCTCTTTTCAGAGATACACATGTGTGTATCTTACTAAACCATTTCATGGAATTATTCACTTTGAAAAGAATGCAATTTTCTTTTAGTAAAGATTGTAAAGAAAAAAGCAATACTGTACTAACTTCTAACAATACTTTGTCAAGTCTCAAACAACTACCCCTCTTTTCAGAGAAACGTGTGCATTTCTCACTAAAGCATTTCATGTAATTATACACTTTCAAAAGAACGTGATTTTCTTTCAAAGTAAAGTTTGTACAGAGAAAAGGAACACTGTTCTCACTTCTAACAATACTTTTATATGTTCCAAACAACTGTTCCTCTTTTAAGAGAAACACATTGTGTTTCTCACTAAACCATTTCATGAAATTATACACTTTCAAAAGTACGTGATTTTCTTTCAAATAAAGTTTGTACAAGAAATGGAACACTGTTCTCACTTGTAACAATACTTTTTCATGTTGCATACCACTTCTTCTCTTTACAAAGAATCACATGTGATGTTCTCACTAAAGCATTTCAAGAAATTATACACTTTCAAAAGAACGTGATTATCTTTCAAAGTAAAGTTTGTACAGAGAAAAGGAACACTGTTCTCACTTCTAAGAATACTTTTATATGTTCCAAACAACTGCTCCTCTTTTAAGAGAAACACATGTGCATTTCTCACTAAAGCATTTCATGAAAATATACACTTTCAATGAACATGATTTTCTTTCAAATTAAAGCTTGCACAAAGAAAAGCAAAACAGAACTCACTTCTAACTCTTCTTTGACATGTTCCAATCTTGATATCTTCCAAACAACTGCTTCTCTTTTCAGACAAACACATGTCCATTTCTCAATAAAGCATTTCATAAAATTATACACTTTCAAAAGAACGTGATTATCTTTCAATGTAAAGTTTGTACAGAGAAAAGAAACAGTCTTCTCACTTCTAACAATACATTTACATGTCCCACACAAATGCTCCTCTTTTCAGAGAAACACATGTGCGTTTCTCACTAAAACATTCTATGAAATTATACATTTTTAAAATAATGTGATTTTCTTTCAAAGTAAAGCTTGCACAAAGAAAAGTAAACAGAACTCACTTCTAACTCTTCTTTGACATGTTCCAAACTTGGTATCTTCCAAACAACTGCTTCTCTTTTCAGACAAACACATGTCTTTTTCTCAATAAAGCATTTCATAAAATTATACACTTTCAAAAGAACGTGATTATCTTTTAATGTAAAGTTTGTACAGAGAAAAGAAACAGTCTTCTCACTTCTAACAATACTTTTACAAGTCCCACACAACTGCTTCTCTTTTCAGAGAAACACATGTGCATTTCTCACTAAACCATTTCATGAAATTATACACTTTCAAAAGAATGTGATTTTCTTTTAAAGTAAAGATTGTACAGATAAATTGAACACTGATAATACTTGTAACAATACTTTGTCATGTTGCAAACAACTGTCCCTCTTTTCAGAGAAACACATGTGCATTTCTCACTAAAACGTTTCATGAAAGTGTACACTTTCAAAACAATGTGATTTTCTTTCAAATAAAGTTTGTACAAGAAATGGAACACTGTTCTCACTTCTAACAATACTTTTTCATGTTGCAAACCACTCCTTCTCTTTACAAAAATTAAATGTGCATTTCTCACTAAAGCATTTCAAGAAATTATACACTTTCAAAAGAACGTGATTATCTTTCAAAGTAAAGTTTGTACAGAGAAAAGGAACACTGTTCTCACTTTTAACAATACTTTTATATGTTCCAAACAACTGCTTCTCTTTTCAGACAAACACATGTCTGTTTCTCAATAATGAATTTCATGAAATTATACACTTTCAAAAGAACGTGATTATCTTTCAATGTAAAGGTTTTACAGAGAAAAGAAACAGTCTTCTCACTTCTAACAATACTTTTACATGTCCCACACAAATGTTCTTCTTTCCAGAGAAACACATGTGCGTTTCTCCCTAAATCATTTCATGAAATTATACAGTTTCAAAAGAATGTGATTTTCTTTTAAAGTAAAGATTGTACAGATAAATTGAACACTGTTAATACTTGTAACAATACTTTGTCATCTTGCAAACAACTGCACATCTTTTCAGAGAAATACATGTGCGTTTCTCACTAAAACATTTCATGAAATTATCCACGTTCAAAAGAACGTGATTATCTTTCAAAGTAAAGTTTGTACAGAGAAAAGGAACACTGTTCTCACTTCTAACAATACTTTGACGTGTTCCAAACAACTGCTTCTCTTTTTAGAGATACACATGTGCATTTCTCACTAAACCATTTCATGAAATTATTCACTTTCAAAAAAATGTGATTTTTATTCAAAGTAAAGATTGTACAGAGAAAAGGAACACTGTACTCACTTCTAACAGTACTTTGTCATGTCGCAAACAACTGCGCTTCTTTTCAGAGGAAAACATTTACTTTTCTCACCAAAGCATTTCATGAAATTATACACTTTCAAAAGAATGTGATTATCTTTCAAAGTAAAGTTTGAACAAAAAAAAGAAACACTCTTCTCACTTCTAAAAATACTCATAAATGTCCTAAACAACTGCTCCCCTTTTCAGAGAAACACATGTGCGTTTCTCACTAAATCATTTCATGAAATTATACACTTTCAATGAATATGATTTTCTTTCAAAGTAAAGCTTGCACAAAGAAAAGCAAAACAGAACTCTCCTCTAACTCTTCTTTGCCATGTTCCAAACAACTGCTTCTCTTTTCAGAGAAACACATGTGTGTTCCTCAGTGAAACATTTCATGAAATTATACGCTTTAAAAGAATGTCATTATCTTTCAAAGTAAAGTTAGTACAGAGCAAAGGAACACTGTTCTCACTCCTAACAATACTTTGACATGTTCCAAACAACTGCTTCTCTTTTCAGAGATACACATGTGCGTTTCTCACTAAATCATTTTATGTAATTATTCACTTTCAACAGAATGTGATTTTCTTTCAAAGTAAAAATTGTACAGAGAAAAGGAACACTGTACTCACTTCTAACAATACTTTGTCATGTTGCAAACAACTGCCCGTCTTTTCAGAGAAAAACATTTACTTTTCCCACCAAAAGACTTCATGAAATTATACACTTTCAAAAGAACGTGATTTTCTTTTAAATAATCTTGCAGAAAGAACAGAAAAACAGAACTCACTTATTACTCTTCTTTGAAATGCTCTAAACTAGACATGTTCCAAACATTTGCTTCTGTTTGAAGAGAAACACATGTGCATTTCTCACTAAAGCATTTCATGAAATTATACACTTTCAGAAGATAAAGATAGTACAGAGAAATGAAACACTGTTCATACTTCAAAAAATACATTGTCATGTCACACACAACTGCCCCTCTTTTCAGAGAAACACAGGGAGTTTGTCACTAAAGCATTTCATGAAATTATACACTTTCAAAGAACATGATTATCTTTCAAAGTAAAGTTGTACAGAGAAAAAGAACACTGTTCTCACTTCTTAACAAGACTTTGACATGTTCCAAACAACTGCTTCTCTTTTCAGAGATACACATGTGCATTTCTCACTAAACTTTTTCATGAAATTGTACACTTTCAAAACAACGTTATTTTCTTTCAAATAAAGTTTGTACAGAGAAAAGGAACACTGTTCTAACTTCTAACAATTCTTTGTCTGATCGCAAAGAACTGCTCCTCTTTTCAGAGAAACACATGTGCATTTCTTACTTAAGCATTTCATGAAATTATACACTTTCAAAATAACATGATTATCTTTCAAAGTAAAGTTTGAACAGAGAAAAGATACCCTGTTCTAAATTCTAAAAATACTTTTAAATGTCCTAAACAACTGCTCCTCTTTTCAGAAAAACACATGTCAATTTCTCACTAAAGCATTTCATGAAATTATACACTTTCCAAAGAACATGATTTTATTTCAAAGAAAAGCTTGAACAAAGAAAAGCAAAACGGAACTCACTTCTAACTCTTTTTTGAGATGTTCCAGACTTGTCATCTTCCAAATGTTGTCATTCGAAAACTACACTGTTCTTACTCTAACAACTTTGTCATGTCGAAAACTACTTCTCTTTTCAAAGAACATGTGCATTTCTGACTTAAAGCATTTCATGAGATTATACACTTTCAAAAGAACATGATTATCTTTCAAATAAAGTTTGTATAGAGAAATGGAACACAGTTCTCCCTTCTAATACACTTTCAAAAAACGTGATTATACTTCAAATTTAAGCTTATACAGAGAAAAGGAACAGTGCTCTCACTTCTAACAATCCTTTGACATATCCCAAACAACTGCTTCTCTTTTCAGAGAAATGCATGTGCGTTTCTCACTAAAGATTCTCATGAAATTAGCACACTTTCAAAGAATGTGATTATCTTTCAAAGAAAACTTCTACAGAGAAAAGTAACAATGCTCTCATTTCTAACAAACCTTTGACATGTCCCAAACAACTGGTTCTTTTTTCAGAGAAATGCATGTGGGTTTCTCACTAAAGCATTTTGTGAAATTAATACGCTTTATAAAAAACGTCATTATCATTCTAAGAAAAGCTTCTAAAAAGAAAAGTAACAACACTCTCACTTCTATCATTCCTTTGACATGTCCCAAACAATTGCTTCTCTGTTCACAGAAACACTTTCAAAGAAACTGATTATCTTTCAAAGTAAAGCTTGTACAAAGAAAAGTATAAATTCTCTCACTTCTAACAATCCTTTGACATGTGCTGAACAACCGGTTCTCTTTTCAGAAAAACGCATCTACATTTCTGACTAAAGCTTCTCATGAAATTAGTATATTTTCAAAACAACGTGATTACCTTTAAAAGTAAAGCTTCTACAGAGAAAAGTAACAATGCTCACACATCTAACCAACCTTTGACATGTCTTAAACAACTGCTTCTTTTTCAGAGAAACACATGTGGGTTTCTCAATGAAGCATATTGTGAAATTAATACACTTTAGAAAGAACACCATTATCTTTCAAAGTAAAGCTAGTAAAGAAAAAAGCAACTCTACACTCAATTCTAACAATACTTATAGATATCTCTAACAACTGATTCTCTTTCAGAGAAACACGTGTGCGTTTCTCACTAGAGATTTTCATGCAATTAATACACTTTCAAAAGAACGTACTCCTTCAAAATCAAGCTTGTACAGAGAAAGGGAACACTGCTCTCACTTAAGCAATCCTTTGACATATCCCAAACAACTGCTTCTCTTTTCAGAGAAACACTTGTGCGTTTCTCACTAAAGCTTCTCATAAAATAGTACTCTTTCAAAAGATCGTGATTATGTCTCAAAGGAAATCTTCTACAGATAAAAGTAAGGTAACAACGTTCTCACTTCTATCAATCCTTTGACACATCCCAAACAATTGCTTCTCTTTTCAGAGAAACAAATCTGCATTTCTCATGAAAACTTTCCACGAAATTAATACAATTTTAAAACACTGTGATTAGCTTTCAAAGTAAAACTTGTACAAAGAAAAGCTAAAGGCTCTCACTTCTAACAATGCATGGACATGGCCGTAACAACTGCTTCTCATGAAATTAGTACAGAGAAAAGGAAAACTGCTCTCACTTCTAACAATCCTTTGTCATGTCCCAAACAAATTCTTCTCTTTTCATAGAAATACATGTGCTTTTCTCACTAAAGCATTTCATTAAATTAATACACTTTCAAAAGAATGTGATTATTGTTCATATTCAAGCTTGTACAGAGAAAGGGAACACTGCTCTCATTTCTAATAATCCATTGACATGTCCCAAATGATTCTTCTCTTTACAAAGAAACACATATGTGTTTCTTACTAAAGCTTTCATGAAATTAATACACTTTCAAAAGAACATGATTATCTTTCAAAGTAAAGCTTCTACAGAGAAAAGGAACAATGGTCTCCCTTTTAACAATGCTTTGACATGTCACAAACAACTGCGTTTTTTTTGAGAGAAACACATATGCTTTTCTCACCATGTCCCAAACTGCTTCTCTTCTCAGAGAAACACATGAGCGCTTCTCACGAAAGCTTTTCATTAAATTACACAATTTCAAAAGGACGAGATTATCTTTCAAATTAAAGCTTGTACAGAGAAAAGCAACTCTACACTCAATTATAACAATACTTTTACATTTCCCAAACAACTACTTCTCCTTTCCGAGAAACACGTGTGAGTTTCTCACTAGAGATTTTCATGAAATTGGTACACTTTCAATGAACGTGATCATCTTTCAAAGGAAAACTTCTACAGAGAAAAGTAACAATGCTCTCACTTCTAACAATGTTTTCACATTGCCCAAAAAACTGCTTCTCTTTTCAGAGAAACACATGTGTATTTCTCAGGAAAGCTTTCCATGAAAGTAATACAATTTCAAAACAACATGATTATCTTTCAAAGTAAAACGTTTACAAATAAAAGCTAATGGTTCTCACTTCTAAAAATGCTTTGACATGGCAGAAACAACTGCTTCTCTTCAGAATAACACATGTGCTTTTCTCACTAAAGCTTCTTATGAAATTCATAGATTTCAAAGCAACTAATTATCTTTCATGTAAAGCTTGTACAGAGAAAAGCATACCTTCTCTCACTTCTAACAATCCTTTGACTTGTGCCAAACAACTGCTTCTTTCGTCAGAGAAAGACATGTACATTTCTCACTAAAACATCTCATGAAACTAGTATACTTTCTAAAGAATATGATTATCTTTCAAATTAAAGTTACTACAGAGAAAAGTAACAATGCTCTCACTTCTATCAATCCTTTGACATGTCCCAAACAACTGCATCTCTTTTCAGAGAAACACATGTGTGTTACTCACAATAGCTTCTCATGAAATTAGTACACTTTAAAAAGAACAAGATTATCTTTTAGGTAAAGCTTGTACAGAGAAAAGCACAACTACACTCAATTCTAACATTACTTTTACATGTCCCAAACAACTGATTCTCTTTTCAGTGAAACTCATGTGTGCTTCTCACTAGAGATTTTCATGAAATTAATAAACTTGCAAAAGAACGTGATTATACTTCAAATTTAAGCTTGTACAGAGAAAAGGAATAGTGCTCTCACCTCTAACAATGCTTTCCCATTGCCCAAACAACTGCTTCTCTTTTCAGAGAAACACAGGTGTGTTTCTCACTAAAGCATTTTGTGAAATTAATACACTTTAAAAAGAACGTCATTATCTTTCAAAGAAAGCTTCTACAGAGAAAAGTAACAAGGATGTCAATTCTAAAAATCCTTTGATATGTCCCAAACAACTCCTTCTCTTTTCAGAGAAACACCTGTGCATTTCTCCCTCAAGCTGCTCATGAAATTAGTACACTTTCAACAGAACCAGATTAACTTTCAAAGTAAAGCTAGTACAGAGAAAAGCCCACTGCTCTCACATCTAACAATGTTTTCACAATGCCCAAGAAACTGCTTCTCTTTTCAGAGAAACACATGTGTGCTTCTCATGAAAGCTTTCCATGAAATTAATACAATTTCAAAACAACACGATTATCTTTCAAAGTAAAAGTTGTACAATGAAAAGCTAATAGCTCTCACTTCTCACAATGCTTTTAAATGGCCAAAACAACTGCTTCTCTTTTCAGAATAACACATGTGTTTTTTTCACTAAAGCTTGTTATGAAATTCATAGACTTTCAAAGCAACTGATTATTTTTCTTGTAAAGCTTGTACAGAGAAGAGCATACTTTCTCTCACGTCTAACAATCCTTTGACATGTACCAAACAACTGCTTCTTTTATCAGAGAAAGACATGTGTGTTTCTCACAAAAATTTCTCATGAAACTAGAATAATTTCTAAAGAATGTAATTATCTTTCAAATTAATGCTTCTTCAGAGAAAAGTAACAATGGTCTCACTTCTATCAACCCTTTGACATGTCCCAAACAACTGCTTCTCTTTTCAGAGAAACTCATGTGTGTTACTCAATATAGCATCTCATGAAATTAGTACACTTTCAAAGAATGTCATTATCTTTCAAAGGAAACCTTCTACAGAGAAAAGTAACAATGCTCTCTCTTATATCAATCCTTTGTCATGTCCCAAACAACGGCTTCCCTTTTCAGAGAAACACATGTTCATTTCTCAATAAAGAATTTCATGAAATTAATACACTTTAAAAAGAACGTGATTATACTTCAAATTTAAGCTTGTACAGAGAAAAGGAACAGTGCTCTCACTTCTAACAATCCTTTGACATATCCCAAACAACTGCTTCTCTTTTCAGAGAAACGCATGTGAGTTTCTCACTAAATATTCTCATGAAATTAGTACACTTTCAAAAGAATGTGATTATCTTTCAAAGGAAAGCTTCTACAGAGAAAAGTAACAATGCTCTCACCTCTAACAATGCTTTCCCTTTGCCCAAACAACTACTTCTCTTTTCAGAGTAACACATGCGCGTTTCTCACTAAAGCATTTCGTGAAATTAATACACTTTAAAAAGAACATCATTATCTTTCAAAGGAAAGCTTCTACAGAGAAAAGTAGCAATGCTCTCACTTATCAATCCTTTGACATATCCCAAACAACTGCTTCTATTTTCAGCGAAACACATGTGCGTTTCTCACTAAAGCTTCTCATGAAATTAGTACACTTTCAAATAAATGTGATTTCTTTCAAAGAAAAACTTCTACAGAGAAAAGTAACAATGCTCTCACCTGTAACAATGGTTTCCCAATGCCCAAAGTACTGCTTATCTTTTCAGAGAAACACAAGTGCGTTTCTCACTAAGGCATTTCATGAAATTAATACACTATAAAAAGAACGTCATTATCTTTCAAAGTAAAGCTTATACAGAGAAAAGGATTTCGGCTCTCACTTCAAACTATCCTTTGACATGTCCTAAACAACTGCTTCTCTTCTCAGAAAAACACCTGTGTGTTTCTCACTAAAGCTTTTCATGAAATTAATACACTTTCAAAAGAATGTGATTATCTTTCAATGTAAAGCTTGTACAGAGAAAAGCCCACTGCTCTCGCTTCTAACAATGCTTTGCCATGTCCCAAACAACTGCTTCGTTTTTCCGAGAAATACATGTGCGTTCCTCACTAACGGTTTTCATGAAATATATACAATGTCAAAAGAATGTGATGATGTTTCAAAGGATAGCTTGTACAGAGAAAAGCCCAATGCTGTCATTTCTAACAATGCTTTCACATGGCCGAAACACCTGCTTTTTTTGTCAGAGAAACACATGTGCCTTTCTCACTAGAGCTTTTTATGAAATTAATACACTTTCAAAAGAACGTGATTATCTTTCAAAGTAAAGCTTGTACAGAGAAAAGCAACTCTACACTCAGTTATATCTATACTTTTACATGTCCCAAACAACTAATTCTCATTTCAGAGAAACACGTGTGCGTTTCTGACTAGAGATGTTTATGAAATTGATACACTTTCAAAAGAACATGATTATCCTTCAAATTCAAGCTTGTATAGAGAAAAGGAACACTGCTCTCACTTCTAACAATCCTTTGACATGGCACAAACAACTGCTTCTCTTTTCAGAGAAACACATGTGCATTTCTCATTAAAGCTTCTCATGAAATTAGTGCACTTTCAAAAGGATGAGATTATCTTTCAAATTAAAGCTTCTACAGAGAAAACTAACAACGTTCTTGCATCTAACAATGTTTTGACATATCACAAACAACTGCTTTTATTTCAGAGAAACACATGTACGTTTCTCACTAAAGCATTTCGTGAAATTAATACACTTTTAAATGAAAGTCATTATCTTTCCAAGTAAAGTTTGAACTGAGAAAAGGAACTCTACACTCAATTCTAACAATCCTTTGACATGTCCCATACAACTGCTTCATTTTTCAGAAAAACACATGTGCGTTTCTGACTAGAGCGTCTCATTAAATTAAAACACTTTCAAAGAACGTGATTATCTTTCAAAGTAAATCTTGCACAGAGAAAAAGAATAAGGCTCTCACTTCTAACAACCCTTTGAGATGTCCCAAAAATTGATTCTCCTTTCAGAGAACCACATGCACGTTTCTCACTAAAGCTACTCATAGAATTAGTACACTTTTTAAAAGAACAAGATTATCTTTCAACGTAAAGCTTGTTCAGAGAAAAGGATCTCTGCTTTTACTTCTAACTTTCCTTTGACATGCCCCAAAAAACGGCTGCTCTTTTCAGAAAAACACTTGTGATTCTCAATAAAGCATTTCATGAAATTTATACACTTTCAAAACAACATGATATCTTTCAAAGTAAAGCTTGTACAGAGAAAAGCCCACTGTTCTCACTTCTAACAATGTTTTGCCATTTCTCAAACAATTGCTTCTCTTTTCAGAGAATCACATATGCGTTTCTAACTTAAGCTGTTCATGAAATTCATGTACTATCTAAGAAACTGATTATCTTTCAAAGTTAAGCTTGTACAGAGAAAAAGAACACTGATCTCACATCTAACAATCCTTTGACATAGCCTAAACAACTGCATCTTTTTTCAAAGAAACACATGTGCGTTTCTCAGAAGAGATTTTCAGGAAATTAATACATATCCAAAAAACGTGATTATCCTTAAATTCAAGCTTGTACGCAGAAAAGGTATTGGCTCTCACTTCTCACAATGATTTGAAATTTCCCGAAACAACTACTTCTCTTTTCAGAGACAAACATGTGCATTCCTCATTAAAACTTCTCATGAAATTCATACACTTTCAAAGAAAGTGATTATCTTTCAAATTCAAGCTTGTACACAAAAAAAACGAATGGCTCTTACTTCTAACAATCCTTTGATATTTCCAAAACAAGTGCTTCTATTTCAGAGAAATACATGTGTGTTTCTTACTAGAGCTTTTCATGAAATTAATACACTTTCAAAAGGGCGTGTGTATCTTTCAAATCATAGCTTGTACAGAGAAAAGCAACTCTACACTCAATTCTATCAATATTTTAAATGTTGCAAACAACTGATTCTCTTTTCAGAGAAACACTTGTGTGTTTCTCACTAGAGATTTTCATGAAATTAATACACTTTCAAAAGTACCTGATTATCCTTCAAATTCAAACATGTACACAGAAAAGGTAAAACTCTCACTTCTCAAAATGCTTTGACATTTCACAATACAACTGCTGCCGTTTTCAAAGAAACACATGGGCATTTCTCACTAAAGATTCTCATTAAATTCATATAATTTCCAAGAAACTGATTATCCTTCAAATTCAAGCTTGTACACAGAAATGCTAATGGCTCTCTCTTCTCTCTCTTCTAACAATCCTTTGACATGACCCAATGAAATGCTTCTCTTTTCTGAAAAACACATGTGCGTTTCTCACTAACGATTTTCATGAAATTAATACACTTTCAAAAGAATGTATTATCTTTCAAAGTAAAGCTTGTACAGAAAAAAGCACACTGTTCTCACTTCAAACAATGTTTTGACATGTCCCAAACAACTGCTTCTCTTTTCAGAGAAACACATATGCATTTCTCACTAAAGCTTCTCATAAAATTAGTACACTTTCAAAGAGCATGATTATCTTTCAAAGTAAAGCTTCTACAGAGAAAAGAAACAACGCTCTCAATTCTAACAGTCCTTTGACATGTCCCAAACAATTGCTTCTCTTTTCAAAGAAACACATGTGCATTTCTCACTAAAGCTTCTCATGAAATTAATACACTTTCAAAAGAATGAGATTATCTTTCAAAGTAAAGCTGTATAGAGAATAGCCTACTGTTCTCACTTTTAACAATGCTTTAACATGACTCAAACAATTGCTTCTCTTTCCAGAGAAACACATGTGAGTTTCTCACTAAAGCATTTCATTAAATTAATGTACTTTAAACAGATCGTCATTATCTTTCAAAGTAAAGCTTGTACAGAGAAAAGGATCTCGGCTCTCACTTTGAACTCTCCTTAGACATGTCCCAAACAACTGCTTCTCTTCTCAGAAAAACTCTTGTGTTTTTCTCACTAAAGCTTTTCATGAAATTAATACACTTTCAAATGAACGTGATTATCTTTCAAAATAAAGCTTGTACAGAGAAAAGCCCACTGCTCTCACCTCTAACAATGCTTTGCCATGTCCCAAACAACAGCTTCTCTTTTCAGAGAAATACATGTGCGTTCCTCACTAAAGCTTTTCATGAAATATATGCAATTTCAAAACAATGTGATGATGTTTCAAAGGAAAGCTTGTACAGAGTAAAGCCCACTTCTATCATTTCTAACAATGCTTTCACGTGGCCGAAACAACAGCTTTTCTTGTCAGAAAAACACATGTGCATTATTCACTAGAGCTTTTCATGAAATTAATACACTTTGAAAAGAACATGGTTATCTTTCAAAGTAAAGCTTGTACAGAGAAAAGAAACTCTAGACTCGATTCTAACAATACTTTTACATGTCCCAAACAACTGATTCTATTTTCAGAGAAACACGTGTGCGTTCCTCACTAGAGATTGTCATGAAATTAATACACTTTCAAAAGTACCTGATTATCCTTCAAATTCAAGCTTGTAAAGAGAAAAGGAACACTGCTCGTGCTTCTAACAATCTTTTGAACTGTTCCAAACAACTACTTCTCTTTTCAGAGAAACATATGTGCATTTCTCAATAAAGCTTCTCATGAAATTAGTACACTTACAAAAGAACGTGATTATCTATCAAAATAAAGCTTTTACAGAGAAAACCAAAACTTCTCTCACCTCTAACAATCCTTTGACATGTCCCAAACAAATGCTTCTCTTTCCAGAGAAACACATGTGTGTTTCTCACTAAATCATACAGAGAAAAGGAACACTGCTCTAACTTCAGCTTGATTATGTTTCAAAGTAAAGCTTTTACAGAGAAAAAGAACAATGCTCTCACTTATAATCCTAGTACTTGAGACCCTGAGATAAGTGTACTGTCAAACGGGTTTGCTCAGTTAGACTGTTCAAAACTAAAAATGTCATGTACTGAGAACGCTGGAAGTACAGTGGGCTGGGAAGGTCTCCACATCTCTTGAATTTGTAAAAATTGCCTAATCTGGAAAATGGTCCTCACGCAAGTGATTG
Source organism: Chionomys nivalis (assembly GCF_950005125.1). Taxonomy (NCBI): domain Eukaryota; kingdom Metazoa; phylum Chordata; class Mammalia; order Rodentia; family Cricetidae; genus Chionomys; species Chionomys nivalis. The sequence continues at coordinate 84,954,947 of NC_080094.1, forward strand.
GGAATGCTGACATGAGAGAACCCTCGATTATGCAGGTGTGCCTTAAACATCACCATAGGTACCACTGTAAGATAGAGGTAAACGGAGAATTCATGCAGATAGGAAGATGATGACTTAGGGACCAGAGAGATGCACAACATTTGAAGAACATAGTGCTCTTCCATAGGGCCCAGGTTTAGTTCCCAGAGCCTACATGGGTAGCTTACAACCATCTGTAACTCCAGTTCCAGCAGATCTGACACCCTCTTCTGACCTGAGGATATCAGGTACACAAGTGGTACACATAAACTTAACATACATATAAAACTTAAAAAAAAGGTGGGCAGTGATGGCACACACCTTTAATCCCAGCACTCGGGAGGCAGATCTCTGTGAGTTCAAGGCCAGCCTAGTCTACAAAGAGAGTTCCAGGGTAGCCAACACTACAAAGGGAAACCCTATCTTGGAAGAAAAAACACAAACCAACAAACCAAAAGGAAAAAAAAGAAAAAAGAAAAGACAGAGAGAGGGGAGAAAAGAGAAGGATGTGGTGGCAATTTATAATTCTGATTTTTGGAGGCAATATTTTGAGTTTGAGGTGAGCTTAGGTTATGTATTATTATGAGCCCTGGATGCTGGGGCCAGAGGATCTTCAATTCAAAACCAGCATGGGATACAAGTATAGCCTTAAAAAGGAAGAAAAAAGAGGATGCAGAAAAAAGACAGTAAGAAGATGAAGGTAGAGATTAGAGTGATGTGGACATAAACCCACATAAGCTATCACCCATAAAAGCTGGAAAAAAAACAGATTCTTCCTGAGTCCTTTGGCAAGCACATATTATTGACTCTTATATTACATTTGGAGGTATGAGAGAAAAAATAATTATTATTTGTTGCAGGACAATTGTATATATTCGGTCAATCATGTTTTATTTTTTTCATGTTGTCATTTGTTTATTATATTCATAATCATCTCTGGATACACAAAACAGGTAAGGGGTTAGAGGTGGGAAGATTCATGGTCTTTGGGGGGTTTTGTAGGAGTTTTCATAGACGAATAGGACTCCATTGCATCTGCCTGCAGAAGCAAGCTACGGAATTTCATCATCCCACAAGGCCATCTTCCCTTTTCATCCTAACAATTTAGTACTTGTTTTTATGGAAGCATTGACTATGTCTTCCTCTAATTATAAGAGACTATTGAATCACAGATAATTTAAAATTAGCACATAAAGAAAAGCTACCTGCCCCCTATGTGCTTAAATCAAGGTATATATTTACAAAGACAAACATAACCTCTGGAGACAACTCTTGCACGGGTTTTGATCCTACTTCATGTTCTGGCTTTGTGGGAGCATAGACAGTTTGGATGTTCACCTTCCTAGACCTGGATGGAGGGGGGAGGACCTTGGACTTTCCACAGGGCAGGGAACCCTGACTGCTCTTGGGACTGGAGAGGGAGGAGAAGAGGAGTGGGGGGAGGGGGGAGGGCTGGGAGGAGGGGGAGGGAAATGGGAGGCGGGGAGGAGGCAGAAAATTTTTTCAATAAAAAAAAGAAATTACAAGTAGATACAAATATATGAACACACACACATTTGCGCACACGCACATGCACACTCACACATGCACACATACACACACACGGCAGGGGGCACACTGGAGCAACTTAGAAGATAAAGAATTCTCAGAGGGTTGCTTAGAATTTCAACTGATACAACATCTTCAGCAAAGAACATAAGTGACTTAGGGAAATGGCAAGACAAAAGAAAATGTATTTGAATGGATGGAAAATAGTCTGTGGGGAGGCAGATGAAGATTCCTTAGTAAGGCTGTAGAGTTCTTCAATCATGTTTTAAATAAACGTTGATTGGCCAGTATCCAGTCAGGAAGTAGAGGTGGGTAAAACAGAAAAGAAGAATTCATTCCTCCCCAGTCCTGTCCCAACCACAGAAGAAGGAAGATGTGACTGCTCAGCTGAACTGAGCCATGTGGCCAACATAGATAAAAATAATGTGTTAATATAAGTTATAAGAGTTAATAAGAAGCCTGAGTTGATGGGCCAATCAGTTTGTCATTACTATAGACCTCTGTGTGATTTCTTTGGGGATAAATGTCTGTGGGACCTGGTGGGAGGACAGAAACCAGGCAGGATGAAAATGCAGACAATTATTAGTTTGGTTTTTTTTGAGACAGGGTCTCACGATACAACTCTGGAACTCATTTTGTAGACCAGGCTGGCTTCAGCCTCACAGAGATCAACCTGCCTCTGCTTCCCACATGCTAGGATTAAAGGTGTGTGCTCCTATGCCTGGTTGAAAGAACTAATACTGAAAACTTCATAACTACTACAGAAAGTTATCAAAGAAGGAAAAGATCACATAGCTATTTACAGAGGCCCATAGGACAATCTAAATGATCCCTTAGCTTTGCTTACCTAATCTACTAATTTCCTCATCGAGGCCACTCAGTTTCTTATCTAGGATGGAGAAATGTGACTCCAAACTGCTCATGTATGCTTTACACTTTTCAACATCTGACTACAAGGAAGTGTTCAATTTCTTTAATGATAGTAGACAATTCTTGAAGAAAAAAAGTACTAAATTAGTTATTTTTACCAAGAAGCATTCTGTATTTTTAAGAAAGCAATATTATTCACACTTACCTTAGAATCAGTCAAAAGAACTAAAAAAAAAAAAAAAAACTTTGGTATTACTACTGTAACGTAATAATTTAATGAAAGACTTCAGTTCCAGATAGGGAAAAACCAAGTATAAAGTAGAAACTCAAATACTTAATATCTGATTACTTTTCAGAACAATCTATGTGCTCCACTAATAAAACCAAGATAAAGTTAGATTGTGTTATCAGGGTTACAAGCAATGCCCGCTTTCACAGGACCTGAATTCAATTTAACAACTCTCTGTATCTTGAGTTCAGATTTGACATCTTCTTCTCTTCTCCACTGGCACAGTGTGAATGTGGTACACAGATATACATGTAGGCAAAATACCCTTACATATTTAAATAAACACCCACATTATCATCTTGCTTTTATAAAATCATGCATATTACAGTATACTCTATATGTATACACTATACCACCGTGTTTTCACTACCTAAACTCAGAACCTCTTGAAAACAATGCTCCTTGCAAGTAAATACCCCAGGGACCCTGTCCAAAGGGTAGTTTGGGCCTTATATAAACAGGCAGGAGTCTTTCATCATATTCTGAGCACCATTAGTCCACGACTGATAGACCACAAGGGAAAACAAAGTACCGCAGATACCACACATGGCTTCACTGAAAGTCTATACTATTTTACCTCTAAGAAGCTTATTTGTTAACCCATTTAAAAACACCTTTCATAAGAAGGTCTTCTCAAACAGGCTCAAAAGTCTAAAGAGTTGTCAAGTAAGTTCAAAAACATGGTTACTAACTTGTTCTTTTTCTCTTTCTTTCTCCAATCTTGCAATCTCTTCATGGAGTGCTTTGTTTTCTGCCTCTAATGACTCCAGCTTGGAGTCATTATATAAATCCTCTGGAAAAGAGCCCAAACACTTCATCAGAATCAACCTACAGCATCCTTCAGGTTTTCAGTACCTTATCCTTTGCCTTCCCCCAATGCAGTAGATACTACCTTCTAAAATAGCAAGTGTTATTTTACTCCATGGAATAGCTTATGGCCCTCAACCTGCTTCAGCTTTCTTTCATAGCACCTGTTGTTATTTGCCTAATGGTTCCTCATTTAATTATCATTACTTTCTTTCTAATAGAATAAAGTCAAAATTTTCTGTTCTTTATTACTGCATTTTTGGTGCCTGGCACACAGTAGGTATGTAAAAAATATCTGAGTAGATTAATTTACATATTTAATTATATAGAGAAATATTAAATAACTCACTAAATGTTTTCCATATTAGATCACAATGAATTTTCCCTTGTGTGTGTTATGCGTGTTTATGTGGTCATGAGTATATGCATGTGTGCATACAGAAGTCAGAGGTTACATTGTGAGCCTTACTCAGCTGCTTTCATCTAATGTCTTAGATAAGATCTCTCCCTGGTTTGATCAGTTTGGCTGGCTGACACGCTCTAGGGATCTCAAGTCTCGACCTTTCCACCTGCTACACTTGATATTTTTATGTCCATGTACTCCCTGGACAGATGGAGGATAGTTACAACAGCTGAACTGTTCTCTACTCTTACATCCCTAGTGCATCTTGAGGAATGTTGGTTTTCCCCACTGATCTTTTGTGCCATAGGTGTCAAAGTGATATTCCCCCATCACTACATAACACTGAGAGAAAAATAATTTACATGAAAATATAATGACTTGTTAACTTCCTCTAGCCTCCCCCCTCTTTCTTTTTTTCCCCTGAAACAGGGTTTCTCTGTGAAGCCTTGACTCTCCTGGAACTTAGAAAAGAACACCTTTTAGTGAAGAATATAAAAGAATCCTCTTTATATATTGTTTATAGTAATTTATAGTACCTTATCATGCTTAATTCCATCTTCTGTTTCTTCTCCACAAGGTGTGCTTTCTTTCTTGGCACGATAAATCTAAATAGTAAACAAACAGCACACTAGATTAGTGGTTTAATAGTTTGTAAAATTCATTCTTTTTTAAAGATTTGTTTATTATATATACAGTGTTCTACAAGGTCAGAAGAGGGCACTGGACTCACTGTAGCTGGAGTTATAGGTAATTAAGAGCTACCTGGTGTGGGTGCGGGGACTCTGGTTCTCGGAAGGGTAGGAAGTTCTCTTAATCAAGTCATCTCGCAAGTGCTTTGCTAACATTGTTTTGAGATAGAGTCTTCACCTAATGCTATAGAATGGAGCTCCCACCAGGTGAAGGTGGTATTCTCTAACAAAATACTATTTCTGAGCATTGTTCAGGGCACAGGAAATCCAAGCCAGGCCCTAACCAAAATTGATTTTGGAGCTCATGCAACCTTTTTATTTAGTCTCTAAAAGAGATGGGGCCATGGTCAAATTGCTGCTATGCAGACAGACTGTGTGCCAAGTGAGCAAAGAGGCACAGTGAAGAATGAGAGAAACTATCAAGCCACTTATAAAATATTATGAAGCAATTTGGGATCAGAAAAAATAACAAATAATGGACAGAGGCCATCAGTCAATATATTATATATGGAGGTGAAGAGAATAATAATATATTCAGAATTGGAGAGAGGGCTCAAATTGTTAAGAGTGCTTGGTGATTTTCTTGAGGACTCAAGTTCGTATATCTCACAAATGCCTGTGACATTGGTTCTAGTGGACCCAGTGCTCTCTTCTGGCCTCACACAGATTTTCACAAGCAAAGATAAGTAAAAATAATATTTTAAAGGAACATTTTCAATTGTTCCTACAACCATTATGTCAGGATCTAATACTTGCTTAGACAAGCTCCCTATACTCTCTTCCATCACCAGCCAGCAGTAACTTCATTGGGGTTGGGGGCGCTGAATTAACAGTCATATGTATGCTAGACGAGCAAACTATCACTGAGCTATTCTTAAGTTCTCTTTTCCTTTTTATCTTGTGACAGGATCTAAGTTGCACAGGCTGGCCTAAACCTCTCTTTGTAGAAGCACCTGTAAGGACAGATACCTGTGATTCTTCTGCCTTAGCTTCCTAATTAGATGAGATTACAGGCCAGAATCAGTAAGCCTGGCTTAATAAGCCATTTTTGAGATAACAGCACATCCACTTCTGTAGGGAAAACACTACCTTTTATCTGAATATATCATAATTTTTGTTACATACAAAAAAACCTTTCTTTTTAAACAGTGGTAGTAATAGAAAATGATTTAGAATGGGGTAAGATAGTTTATTAAGACTAGTGAGACAAGAAAGTCTTGAAATATCACTACAAGTCTCAGCATAGAAATATAGTTAAGAAAACATCAAAACAAATGGAACTTAAAAACATGATACTTGATATTAAGAAAGCTATATCTTACTGAAGAAATAGAGATGAATAAATGAGAAAATCAATACTTCCCCAAATGTTAACGTTAAATATTGTCAAGATGGGAATGTTTCCCTAATGTTTATGAATGCAATTTGAAGCCAATGGGGGAGGGGTAAGCAAAACACAGAATTTTAAATAATATCGATAGGCTGGGAAAATGTTCTGTGGATAAAATGCTTACCATACAAGCATGACGAATTGAGTTTGGAGGCCCAATAACTATTGTGATGTTTTTTTTTTATGTTTTAAAAAAGAAAGCTTGCCTGAAGATCAGAGTGCAGAGTAAACCACTAGAAGGCACATACCTTTAATCCCAGGACTAAGGAGAAAGACAGAGGGATCTGTTAGTTCAAGACCACTCTGGGTTACACATGACTGAATGTCTAAAAGAGAAACAGAGCTCCTGCAGAGGTGATCCCACACCTTCAATCCCACCACTAGAGAGGTGGAGACAGGAGTGATAGGGCTGGATGGAGAGAGGAATATAAGAGGGGAGGAGACAAGAGCTCAGAGTATTCTGAGGATTGTCCCTTTAGTCTGAGGAGAGAGCCTGAGGAGGGAGCCCAAGGAGAGGATTGCCCCTTAGGTCTAAGCATTGGTAGAAGTTAAAGTTCTCTCTAGTGCCTGGCCACTCTGTTCTTGGATTGCTCAGCTTACCCTCATAGCTGACTGCAGGTATTTATTTGAATTTGTGCTAAGGTAACCATGTAAAAGCTGAATGTGGAGATGAGCATTTGCAGTTCCAGTAGTAGGAAGTGGAGATAAGTTTTTGTAAATTGATAAGATAAAAGGAAAAAAAGTGCTAGCGAGAAGGAGGTAAAAGCATGATATACAGTTTTGGCAACCTGGGCTTGATTCCACATATATGTTGTAGCATGTGTACATGTGCCCATGCACATGCAAATACACAGTAATATCATTATTTTTTTGCATCATTGCAAAAGGAAAAAAGGCAATTTTTTTTCCTGCCACGCTTGTAGCTGGCTCCCAGCGCGCGGGAGAAGCAGAAAAAGAAGAAAAAAGAACGACAACAACAAAAAAACCGCGGCTTTTCCCCTTGCTGCTGCTCTGCAGCCTCTGCCTCCACTTGTGCAACCAGAGGAGGAGCTGCAATCACCGCAGGGGATCCAAGGTCCAGGTCACACAGGTACTTCACACAGAGGCTTCACACAGGTATAAGCTGATGGTGCTCTGGGTACCAGAGCTCAGGTGAGCTGCAGTGGTGTCAAGGCCCCTCCCCTTATCCCCCCACCCCCATCACACTCCCACCCCTCCACCCCTCATCCCCCCAACCCCCTCACCCCCCCACCCTGGCGGACACAGAACACTCAGGAGGCCTCTGGACTCTGGGCAGATATGGACCAGGACTCCAGCGCCTGGGCCATGCCCAGAGAGGCTTCAAGCTCGGGACCTGAAACAGGACATCCCTGGACCCCGAGATCCCTTGCAGGAGGTTGCAGGAAGATGCCTGGAGCACCCCAGAGTGCACCAGTTTCCTTCCCTCTCCTTCCCTCCCCTTGCCTCTCATTAAAGACTGGGCCCTTGTGACTTCAACAGCCAAAAAAAAAAAAAAAGATTTATTTGCTATGTATACAGTGTTCTGTCTGCATGTCAGAAGAGGGCATCAGATCTTATAATGGTTTTGAGCCACCATGGGGTTGCTGAAATTGAACTCAGGACCTCTGAAAAAGCAGTCAATGCTTTTATCCTCTGTGCCATCTCTCCAGCCCAGGCAATTACTCTTGTGTGAAACTTTGAAGTTCAACTTTAAAAAAAATAAAAATATAAAAAATAGCAATATTCTTTTTTTCATGTTGTCAGTTATTAAAAACATGAACAACAGACCAGACTCAGTAACCAACTCCAAAATATTATGCTATGACTTTCACATGTGTGCCACAGGATAAGTATGTTTACACATCGCTCACACACACAGAAATAACAAGTTAAAGCCTTCAAAGGCATCATCAGGACTGGGAAGTGCGGTTCAGCTGAAGAGTGCCTACACAGAATAAAAGAGGCTCTAACACTAACATGGGTGACCATAAATCTAGGGAATACGAAGTCCACTCCAAAAACCAACAACAACAAAAACAACAACAACAAAAAACAACAACAAAAACCAAACCTGGATATAATGCCAAGGACTGGTGATCCCAGTTAAGACTACCAGTGAAATACAGTTTCTATTCCAAAATGATGTACCAAAACGCCCACTCACCATATCCCAGCCATTCTTTTCTCAAAGGCACAGCAACCTGACAACAAAACCAAACCAAACCCAACAATATTCCTTCCCAAATCATTGGCTCAGTTTGAGACAGAAAGAATTTCATACAAAAAGGTTCAAATAAAATGCTGGATTAAAAGCTGGATGCAGTGGCACATACCTGTAGTTCCAGCTATTTACCAGATTGCAGTGGGAAGATTATTTGACCTTTGACCCCAGAGTACAGACTAGGCAACTTGGTGAGATTCACTCACAGAAAAAACCAACCAACCAACCAAAAAAGAAAAGTTTCAAATTAATAGCAAAATCACGTAGCGGGATATAAAACTGAGAAAACAAACAGCTTTAAAGTTTCCACATAGGTAGAGTCTGAAACAGTAATGCCTCTCCATAGGCACACAATGCTCACCCATGGCTGTGTAGAGAAGGGCTGTCTCTGCATAGACCAGGCTGTCCCTGTACTCAGAGATCTGCCTGCCGCTGCCCCAAGTGCTAGGACTCAAAAAAGTGTGCTATCACATCTGGAGGCTGAGTATTTTTAATTGCTATAAGTTTCCTTGGAGGAAAACTTGTTAATATGTAGAAAAAAGAGGCTGCTACAGATTTACATGGCACTGTTTTACAATAAAAAAAAAACATTTGTTTAAAAAAATGTCATACACTCTATAAAATAAGTAGGGTAAACATGTCAGGTAACATTAACTTATGTGTTATACTCTTATATGGCTGCAGCACAGGTTTATATCAGCATCACCAGAGATGAGCAATTTTGCAATGGCTCCATCACTAAGTGACAGAAATTAGTTCATATCTGTAATAATCTTATGGGACCACCATGCCATCCATCAGTGACAGAACATCAGCAAGTAAAACATGACTGTACACAGTTTTAGAGTAAACAGGACTTTGAAACCAATATCCAGGGCTGAAGTGCACCTCAATGGTAGAGCGACCCATGGTTCAACACCTAATACCAAAGAAAGAAAGAAGGAAGGAAAGAAAGAAAGAAAGAAAGAAAGAAAGAAAGAAAGAAAGAAAGAAAGCTATATCCAAAGAAAATGACTTAAAAGTTATCTGTAAGTTGGGAAAATATTCATTCTATATTTCCCTATTTTTTGTGATTAACACTGATTCTATTTTTGAAAAATGACAAAATGAATTTCTCAAAGAAAAACGATGGGTTCATTTTTGTCTAAACTCTAACACCACAGGAAAACAATTTGTCAAGCAGAGCTTCTCCCTGCTCACCGTTCTTACATTAACAGTTTGAAGAACTTCAAATCAGACGTGCTTTGAAAGCAGAAGCAGGTTTGGAGACAAGTTGCAAAAGTCAGATAGGGAGAGAATAGAAATTCATTGTGAGGAAAAACAAAACAAAACAAAAACTAAACGTTTAAAGGTAAGATTTAAACTATCAATCAAATACCTTGATGCAGTCTATCAGCCATACCAAGGCTGCCAGGATGTTAGGCCAGGTATGAGGGGCTTCCACTGCATAGAGGGAGCTCTTGGATAGTGCAAAGAGATACCTATGAGAAACAGGAAGATAACGAGCAACCGTGTTAGCAAGCATAAAGGCTACAGTAAAAGTGTATTTTAAAGCTACACTGCATGCATACCTGTTTGAAGATATTTGAGTCTACTCTGAAGATCTTATTCATCATTAATTTTTGTGTATTCGTTCACATTACACAAATTACTTTGCACAGTGTTTAACAGCTGAGTATAGGATTCTCCTCAAAAACCTTTTCATTTTCCTACATTCAATGTACTTCTATAAGTACATTAGTCATTATCTGTCACTAAATCTCCTTTCGTCCCTGTGTCTCCAAACAAACAGCTTTCCTTCCTCAGTTTCCTGAAGTGTTGGGATCACACATGTGCAGCACCACATCTGATCTGTGCTTGTCTTTCTTTATAATACTTTTAAACTTCATCTCTCTGCTGGTTAGCTTTGTCAACCAGATACAAACTAGAGTCATCTGGAAAGATGGAACCTCAATAAAGGAAAAGTCTCCATTAGGCTGGCCCATGGGCATATCTATGAAGCACTCCTTTAACTCATGACTGATGGGAGAGGGCTAGTCCTCTGTGGGCAGTGCCACCCAAGTAGGTAATACTGGACTGTAGTAGAAAGCAAGCTGAGCAAACTATGGAGAACGAGTCAGTAAACAGCTTGGCTTCATAGTTCCCACCTCTGCTCCTGCTTGAGTTTCTGCCCTTAATTCCCTTGATGATTAATGTAATAAACTCTTCCCTCTGTTAGTGTCTTTTTTTTTTTTTGAAAGATTTATTTATCTCCTATGCATACAATGTGCTGGTTGTGAGCCACCATGTAGTTGCTGGTAATTGAACTGGGGTCCTCTGGAAGAGCAGACAGTGCTCTTAGCCATCTCTCCAGCCCCCTTCATTAGTTTTATTCTGTGTTTTATTCAAGTATCAGGAAATCAAAATAAGACAATCTCATCGTTTTCATCAGACCTTACTGCTATGGTTTTGCAACTATAAACAATGGTACCCAGGCTGCACTTTATGTTTTCTTGAGACCAGGACTGAGTAGCTTTGGCTGGCCTGGTATTGATCATGTAGATCAGGGTAGCATTGAATTCAGAGGATCTATTTGCCTTGGCCTTTGGAATTCTGGGATTAAAGGCCATACCAGGCTGTACATTATGTTCCTCATGGTTTGTGCTTTACGTTCTATCACCTAAACTTCTGTTATAATGGACTAGGACAATTTGAATGTTTATTCTGCAGAATTCATGTTGGTAACTTAGTCCCCAGAGTCAGATACTAATGATACAAAGACATGAGACTTCAGGCAGGTGAGAGCCCTATGAATGAATCTACTCCAAAAACATGGGAGCTTGAAGGCATGGTCTTGTTATAAAGGTAATCCTTGCCCTGGACAGGGAACTCTGAAGTTCCTCATCCCCCACCCTATACTCCCTGGGCTCCCCGCAGGGGCTCTACACCCTGCATACTGCCTCTCTCTTCTTGTCCCACCCAGCTTGCATCCAGAACCCTTCTTCCTTCTGCCCCCTTTCCTCTTTGGGCACATAACACCATCCAGCTCAATCTGTCTGGCGCTGGGGGCAAATCCTCAGGGCAAGTAGGCAGGCAAGACTTCCTTTGTTTCTCCAGCCTGCCCGCACCAAGCAAGGTAAGGCCTTTGTTTACAAACTACCCAACCTGCAAGGAGATCTGATCTAGGCACCAGGAGAGACAGCAGCAGGGTGAGTTTGTGACCTGACCGGCGGCGGCGGAAGCAGCCCTGGACAGGAAACTCTGAAGTTCCTCATCCCCCACCCTATACTCCCTGGGCTCCCTGCAGGGGCTCTACACCCTGCATACTGCCTCTCTCTTCTTGTCCCACCCAGCTTGCATCCAGAACCCTTCTTCCTTCTGCCCCCTTTCCTCTTTGGGCACATAACACCATCCAGCTCAGTCTGTCTGGCGCTGGGGGCAAATCCTCAGGGCAAGTAGGCAGGCAAGACTTCCTTTGTTTCTCCAGCCTGCCCGCACCAAGCAAGGTAAGGCCTTTGTTTACAAACTACCCAACCTGCAAGGAGATCTGATCTAGGCACCAGGAGAGACAGCAGCAGGGTGAGTTTGCCACCGGACCGGCAGCGGGGGAAGCAGCCCTGGACAGGAAACTCTGAAGTTCCTCATCACCCACCCTATACTCCCTGGGCTCCCTGCAGGGGCTCTACACCCTGCATACTGCCTCTCTCTTCTTGTCCCACCCAGCTTGCATCCAGAACCCTTCTTCCTTCTGCCCCCTTTCCTCTTTGGGCACATAACACCATCCAGCTCAGTCTGTCTGGCGCTGGAGGCAAATCCTCAGGGCAAGTAGGCAGGCGAGACTTCCTTTGTTTCTCCAGCCTGCCCGCACCAAGCAAGGTAAGGCCTTTGTTTACAAACTGCCCAACCTGCACGGAGATCTGATCTAGGCACCAGGAGAGCCATCAGTGGGAGAGCTAATATGGGTACCAGGAGAGCCGTCTTTGGGCACGGAGATCTGATATTGATACCAGGAGAGACATCACTGGAGCACCAGGAGAGCTATCACTGCAGGGTGCCATCACTGGGAAAGTACATCAGTAGGCAAGGAGACCTGATCCGGTAAAAGAAGATCCATAGGGGAGCATTCGGAGAAAGAGATGGGCAGGCGCCAATGCAAGAATTCACCCAACAATCTGAAAAACTATATGAAACCACCAGAACCCAGCGACCTCCCAACACGAGGACATGAACACCTTAATCATGAAGAAGTAGATAAAATTGACTTTATGAAAGTGATTGACACCCTTAAACAACATGTAAAAAATGCCCTTATAGAAATGGATGAGAAGTATAACAGAAAGTTTGAAGAATTGAGTAAATCAGTGAATGATACCCTAGGAAACCAAGGAAAAACAATCAAACAGATAATGGAAACAGTTCAAGACTTAAAAACTGAAATGGAGGCAAAGAAGAAAACACAAACAGAAGGCCAGCTGGACAGGGAAAATCTAGGTAAACGAATAGAGACTAAAGAAGCAAGCATAACCAACAGAATACAAGAGATAGAAGAAAGAATCTCAGATTCTGAAGATACCATAGAGAAAATAAACACGCTGATCAAAGAAAACAGCAAGGCCAACAAATTCTCATCACAAAACATTCAGGAAATATGGGACACAATAAAAAGACCAAACCTAAGAATAATAGGAATAGAAGAAGGAGAAGAAGCACAGCTCAATGGTCCAGAAAATATATTTAATAAAATTATAGAAGAAAACTTTCCCAACCTAAAGAAAGATATACCTATGAAGGTTCAAGAAGCATAGAGAACACCGAATAGGCTGGATCAAAAAAAAACATCCTCTTGCCATATAATAATCAAAACACAAAGCATACAGAATAAAGAAAGAATACTAAGAGCAGCAAAGGAAAAAGGCCAAGTTACTTATAAAGGTAAACCTATCAGACATACACCTGACTTCTCTATGGAAACCAAGAAAGCCAGAAGGTCCAGGATAGATGTACTGCAGAAACGAAGAGACCATGGATGCAAGCCCAGACTACTATACCCAGCCAAGCTTTCATTCACAATAAATGGAGAAAACAAATTTTCCAGTATAAAAACAAATTTAAACAATACGTAGCCACAAATTCAGCCTTACAGAAAGTAATAGAAGGAAAATCACTAATCAAGGAGTCCAACAATGACCACAGTAACTCAGACATCTAGAGATCCTTTACCAGCACATCTCAAAGAAGGGAAACACACAAAATCTACTACTAAAAAAATGACCGGAGTTAACAACCACTGGTCATTAATATCACTTAATGTCAATGGACTCAACTCACCTATAAAAAGGCACAGACTAAGAGATTGGATATGAAAACAGGATCCAACATTCTGCTGTTTACAAGAAACACACCTCAACCACAAAGACAGGCACCTACTCAGAGTAAAGGCCTGGGATAAGGCTTATCAAGTAAATGGACCTAGGAAACAAGCAGGTGTGGCCATACTAATTTCTAACAAAGTTGACTTCAAACTTAAATCAATCAGGAGAGATGGAGAGGGACATTTTCTACTCATAACAGGAACAATTCATCAGGATGAAATCTCAATCCTGAATATCTACGCCCCTAATATAAAAGCACCCACGTACATAAAAGAAACATTGTTAAAACTCAAGGCAGCCATCAAACCGCACACATTAATAGTAGGAGACTTTAATACTCCTCTCTCACCAATGGACAGGGAAAGGTGAAGCCATCAGGGAAAGGTGAAATTAAAATGATTTATACTGTCACCTTACTAGCTCAGAATGACTTTCATCAAGAAAACAGAACAACAGATGCTGGCAGGAATTTGAGGAAAGAGGAAACTTTACTCACTGCTAGTGAGCATAAATTGCAGCTACTGAGGAAATCAGTAAGTAGGTTTGTCAAAAATGAGAAAGTGGTGTTACAGATGTCTCAGGGAAAAGCACCGGCTGCTCTTACAGAGGAACTGGGTTTGGTTCCCAGCACCCACTTGGTGGCTCAGAACCATCTATAACTCCAGTTCCAGGGAATCCCTTTCTGGCCTCCACAGTCACAACGGATGTACACATATATTGCAGGAAAAATATTCACACACATAAAAATAAAAGATAAACAAATCTTTGAGGATGACAACCAAAACTATCACATGATCTGCCTATATGCCTCAGTGATAAAGAGCACTTCTTGTTCTTCCAGAGGACCAGCATTTGATTCCCAACACTCAAACCAGGCAGTTCACAACCACCTGTAACACAAGCCCCAGGAGGGTCTGACATCTCTCATCTCTGTGGTCACACACACACACACACACACACACACACACACACACAGATTTAAAAGTAAAAAAATGACATTTGTAGGAAAATGGGTGAAATTTCAATTCAGAATGTTAGCTGAAATAAACTGCATTCAGATAAGCACTATGTTTTCTCTCATGTGTGCAGCCTTGATTGAAGTTTCTATGTGTGAGTGGGTCGGTGTCCATGTGTGGATGACTCATGAAACTAGAGAACTGTGAGAGGGAAAAAGAGACCTGAAGGATTAGGGTACAGGAACACTGACAGAAGATAATGCAATATTGTACTGGGAGAGCAGAAATTAGGTTGTTGTGGGCAATGGAAAAACAGCAAGAATGGGACAGAGGGGAGGGCAAGGCAAAGGCCAGAGGGCAGGGTGTGGAAGAAGAAAACATGTGTAAAAATGCCATTATGAAATCTACTACTTTGTAGCTAACTTAATAATCTTGTAATGGGAAATACTTGTTCCTGTAGCCATCGTCCCACTTGAAATGGAGTCCATGGGGCAGGTGTTGTGCTATATTAGTTCAGACATCTATTACAGTACCAGGCATATGGTCATGCATAAAGCATTTGCTGAGCCAGTTGTTGCCATGCATGCATCTAATTCCAGCATTTAGAGGACTAAGGAAGGCCCAAAGATTCTGGCTAGAGACTCACCTAATCTGAGCAAGACCTTATCTTAAATAATAATTGCCTATTTGCCAAATACATTTTGATAGCAATTATTGAGCTTTGTATATTATGTCTGTCGGTGATTGGTTTGATTTTATTATGATGCCTATAAGTTGTTGTACACGCATATAGTAGCCTCTTGATAATTGTGTTTATTTTCTATGACAACTCTCATGTTTAAAAACCATTAGACATTTAATTATTTGAAAGCATTCATCTGTAAAATAATTTGTTAATAAAATCTTTTTTGAGAGTTAATATTTGATTTTTTCTGGTTATTTTGACTTTTCCATTTTGATATTTTATTGTTTATGCTGTAATCCCTCTTAATATCTATTTTCTAAAATTTAGAAAGGTTTTTGCTATACATACCAGGGTAACCTTGGACTTGTTATGTAGCTCAGGCTAACCTTGAACTCAAGATTCTCCTCTCAGCTTCCAGAGTGCTGGGATTACTGGCATGCACCACCATGTCTTGCTCAATTATTTTTAAAATAAATTATGTGTCTAGGTGTTTTGTAAACTTTGTACATCATGTGCACACAATGTTCAAGTAGGCCAGAAGAGGGCATCAGTTCCAGGGGACTGGAGTTACTGAGGGTTGTGATTGACCAAGCAGGTGCTGGCAATGAACACAGGCCCTTTGGAAGAACAAGTGCTCTTAACTGCTGAGCTACCTCTTCAGCCTCTCGTCAATTATTATGTACATGTATATTTATGCATATAAACATCTTCACTGCATGTAAGCATGTGTGTTGTGTGCTCCTAGATGAGAAGAACTGCAGTTACAGATGGTTTGAGTTTCTGTGTGAGTGCCAGAAATTGAATTCAGGTCCTCTGCAAGAGCGAACAGTTTTCTTAATCACAGAAAAAACACTCCAGTCCTACATACATATAGTTTTTCTTTTCTTTTATTCTTCTTTTTTTTTTTTTTGAGTCATGAGTTTACATAGCCCAGAACAATGGATTCTCCTGCTTTCCAAATCTGGGATTATAGGTATGTCCTACTGCACAAATATTTAGATCATCAACTCTTTTGGTTTTATGGGACAGGGTTTCTTTGTGTAGGCTTGGCTGTCTTGGAGCTCACTCTGTAGCCCAGGCTGGCCTCTAACGCATAGAGCTCTTCCTGCCTCTGGCTCCTGAGTGCTGGGATTAAAGGCATGTGCTCCCACCACTACCACCACCGGGCTTCATCAACTTTTTCTTCCTTCATTTCTTTTCCTTCCTTCCTTCCTTCCTTCCTTCC
Organism: Chionomys nivalis; assembly: GCF_950005125.1. Classification (NCBI taxonomy): domain Eukaryota; kingdom Metazoa; phylum Chordata; class Mammalia; order Rodentia; family Cricetidae; genus Chionomys; species Chionomys nivalis. The sequence continues at coordinate 84,971,399 of NC_080094.1, forward strand.
TTCTTTCCTTCCTTCCTTCCTTCCTTCCTTCCTTCCTTCCTTCCTTCCTTCCTTTTTTTCTTTAAAAACTTATTTTTATTTATATGAGTACTCTACCTGCACGTCCAACTTTGTCAGACGAGGACATGGGATCACACTATAGACAGTTGTGAGCCAGTATGTGGTTACTGGGAACTGAACTCAGCACCTCTGGAAGAGTAAGCAGTGTTCTTAGATGCTGAGCCACCTCTTCAGACCCTCATCAACATTTTCTTATAGACTGATTTTTGTTTAAATTTTTCATGACTCAAACTAACTTGCACTATTACTAAACATAGACCATTTTTCATTTTAAGATTTCCTGGCTGTTATGTATTTTAGATAGGGTCTTACTATGTGACCCTGCCTGACCTGGAACTTGCAATCCCCCCAGTGTCTGATAACAAAGTGCTGGAATTGCTGATACAAGGCACACTCCTGACCTCTCTTTTATTGAGGAAGGGAAAAGGGTCTTCCTAGTAAAAAGTAGTTGTTTTGTTTTGTTCTTTTTGATGGTACTAGGAATTGAGCCCAGGTCTGAAGCCACATGCTAAGAAAGTACTTTACCACAGGGCCATGTTTGTAGCCCATGTCAAATGCCATAGAAATTGTTAACGGTGAAAACAACTTTGTGTGGATTACTTGAATAGCTATTTTTGTAAAACTGTGGGTTTTACTTATACATTGCTTTTAAAAAAACAATAAAACTGGGTGCTAGTGGCTTACACCTTTAATCCCAGCAAATCCCAGCACTCCTGAGCCAGAGGCAGGCAGATGTCTGTGAGTTCAGGGCCAGCCTGGTCTACAGAATGAGTTCCACTGACAGCCAGAGCTAGACAGAGAAACCCTGTCTCAGACAAACCAGAATTTAAATCACACTGCAAAATCACTCAAATCAGACAATTTAATACCTTATATAGATGTTGGATATTTTTCTGAATAAATACTTTATCATGGATAGGTCTTGTATCCTTTATTTTTTTAGAACTTGAAAACATACCAAGTTGCATATTAAGAAGGCAATCAAAAACATTTCCTTCTGTGTTCAAGTCTGCATTATTTCAAGGCTATCCATCACACACGCAAACACACACACACACACACATCGTAACAACAGCATCAAACATTAGTCTTTAAGCTTTAAATAACTAAAGACAATGCATTCCTTAAAGCAGGAGAGCATACCATGAAGTTACAGCAGTTTAGGTATAAAATATGGGGGGAATGAAATGTACTTCTGTGACAGGGATGTATCTCAGTGTTTTGTTCAGCTTGTGCTCAATCCTCAGCACCACAAATAACAAACCAAATTTCCTTGTGCATGACATTATCAACACATATATTATCCTTAAAGGTGTGTTTCAGGCCCATAGATCTTCTGTACCAAGTAGTCTAAAGGCCTGTTCAATAACCTAAACACTTTCGTCTCTATTTATGCCCCTATAACTGCTCCCTTTTTTGTACTCCCTTGTTTGCCATTGTGCCTTAAGGGAAAGTTGTCACCGAGTATCAAGAGTTAATATGCATGAAGAACTTAAGAGCAGTTGACCTATATAAACACTCAATAAATATTCAGAACAACTTGTAAAGGAGAGTCTGCCATTATCTCCATTAAAAAAGTGAAAAGTTCTATTTTATATTCTATGTATATTTTGTTTGTATAGGCATAACCACACATGCACGAGAGTGCCTATGGAGGTCACAAAAGGGGCACCAGATCTCCTTGAGCTGGAGTCACAGGCGCTTGTGACCTGCCCAATGTGGGTACTGGGAACTGAATTTGGGTCCTGTGGTAGAATAGGAACGACTCTAAACCACTGAGCAATCTCCCAGTATCTCCACTCTTTTTCTTTCTTTTTTTGGAAGACAGGTTTTTCTGTGTAGCTCTGGTTGTCTTGGAATTTGTCTGTAGACCAGGCTGGCCTCAAACCCAGAGATTAGACAGCCTCCGTTTAATTAAATACGTGCACCACCGCTCAACCTATCCCCATTCTTATACACAAGGGATTCAAAGTACAAAAAGGTGAGGTCATACCCCAGGTCATACAAATAACAGACTGTTTCCTGTCAATCTGTATCAAACTTCCCCACCTCCAATCCAGACAACTGCTGATCTAGACTAGACATGTTCTCCAAGGTATGTATATCTAGGTATCACTACATCAAAACTAAGATGTTGTTTGTTCTTCTCATGCTCATCCTTTCATGCATACATTGCTACCTAGAGACTGGCTGCTAGGACAGTCTGAATGCAGCAGCAGAATAGATTCTAACTGTCTTTCATTAGTCAGATATTAAAGGGATCTGACGTTAAAAGGGGAGACCATGTTTTGCTGCCCAATGAAATTGTTTTGCATTGGAAATATTTTAACTTTATTACATTTATTATTGTGTGTGTGTGTGTGTGTGTGTGTGTGAGAGAGAGAGAGAGAGAGAGAGAGAGAGAGAGAGAGAGACAGAAAGAGAGCGAGCAGCTGGTGGTCAGTAGCTGCTGATGCAGCAGGTTCTCTTCTACCATGTGGGTCTGGGGATTGAAAGCAGGTGTTTGGGTTTGTTGATAAGTGCCTTTACCTGCTGAGTCATCTTGCTTACCCAGATTTTTTTTTTTAAATTAAAAGCATTGTAGGTGGTGGTGGCACGCACCTTTAATCTGAGCACTTTGGAAGCAGAGAAAGGTATATCCCAAAGTTCGATGCTAACCTGGTCTACAGAGTGAATGCCAGGAAAACTAGGGCTGCATCGAGAAATCTTGTCTCCAAAACAAACCAAAACAAACAAAGAAGCAAATAAATAAATAAAACCATTTTAGTTTTGAAACCTTATAATAAGATTGTTATTTTAAATTGAGTTTATATTGACATTTTCTTAGTTTAATTGCTAATATAATTAATACTGCCAGACTTAGACAGTAAAACCAAAGCTCTCTGAAGGAATTACTAACCTTTGGAGAGTGAGCGACTCAAGTGTGGAACTAGAGAAGACCCACTTTCACCATCTGATTCTACAGTTTCTGAGAACTAGCTACAGAACATGGCAGCATGCAGCTGAGATCCATAGTTGGAGGCACTTACGCTTGACGGGTATAAAGGTCTGGTTTGTCGAGGTCCTGAGATCTTAATTCCTGTGTGGAGAGGCAGCCAGCACCACCGGTGGAAATGGAACTGCGCTTCATGCTCAGAACCTAATTCATGATTTCAATATCAGAAAAATGTTCCAGATGCAAGTGGATCATTAAGCAATAATTGTCACTTTTATTCTGAAGTAGAAGAGTAACTAAGTTTATTCCTTTACGATAGTATTTTCCCTGTGTGCTGTATTTGTTTGTCATGTATACTTAAGTCCTCACTAAAGATAACACCTATGCAACTTCAAGTATTCAATACACTCGAGCAAGACAATGCAAAAATGAACATATATGATTCCTGCATCACACGGCAATCCATGATCGCAAAATTTCAATGTGTTATCCCGAATACATCACTGGTATCTCTTATGTCTATTTCAATGGTAACTCACAGACTGCTTGACAAGAAATCTCAGGCTCCTTAACTCTCCTCAAAATGTTTCCTTTGGCTTCAAAATCAGGATTCATTCTCTTTTCCTAATATCTACTTTTCTTGCTTTATGTTTAACCCCATAGTTTAATACCCACTATTGTCTTTCTGGTTCTAATCTCCCTTTCAGTAAAGACAAGCAATCCGTTCCATAACATAATGTAGAGGCTGCTTCCATTCTCAAAATATTTTAGTATCATAAGCATACCTATGTCAGACCCTGTCTTCGTCTCTGCAGCACTAGACGCTAGCCACTCAGCTTTTTCTGGTCCTGCCCTGGCTTCTTTCTAGGATAAGACAGAACTCACTGTTGATAAAATTATATATATATATATGTAGTGAAGAGAAGTCACGCTATGCGATAAGGCTTATTGGAAGATGAGAGAGAAGGGACAGAGAAGGCAGAGAGGGGAGCAGACTAGTCCCATGGGGTAAAGAGTGCGGGAGAGAGAGGGAGGTAGACACAGGAGAAGGGGGAGGTTAGGGGTAGGTCCACCTGTTACAAGGAACCATAGCAAATGTGCCCAGAAGTGGCTACAGGTGAAGTGCTCTTAGTGGCTACAGGTGAGGAGGTTTCCTGTCAGGACCCTAAGGACAGGCAGGCCAATGCAGATTCCCAAATACTAACACCAAATAATAACACCCACTTTATTGTTTGTTTGAGCTGGGGACTTTAGCACAATAGGCTGTGCACTGAGTCACATCACTCCTTGTTCGACTGCTTACATTCCACTTAGGTCTTATTCTCAAGCCTTCAGTTTCCCAGACTTTTTCTTCTTACATGGCTTTTCAGATGCTGCATTACCACAGGAACGCAGTGTTTTAACCTGTCCCTCCCAGGCAGTCCTCCCCTTCTCCCCCTCCCTGCGGAACACCTTGGTCAGCAATCAGCATCCTCTTTTCCCTCTCCAGGCGCTGCCCACACAAACTTACTGATCCCTGAACCCAGAACCTGGCAGATGCCGCCCCAGGTCTCTGATGCCACAGAGTTTCTTAGCAGGAACAGAGTTAACCCCATACCAGCAGTTACCTTTCTCTCTGGTTCTTGACCCCCAGCGCCCACTTCCAGTAAAATGCACAACTGCTTAGGAAGACACCCACCAATGCCAACCAGGAGCCATTTGGATTTTAAAGTCTCCGCCTGCGTGACGTCAGAAAGCCTCTTGCGAGTACTCTTAAGCAAGAAGGCTATGCCAGTTCCCAGACAGTGGTGGGAAGTCCTAGGGCAAAAGCTTAGATTTCTAAATCTTGCAGCTGTTGTGCCTCTGGCTAGAATTGTAGTTTTGTCCCTAGCAGCCCTTTTGAGTTTCAGTCTTTCCTAGCCATCAGTGTGTCTCCTCATCTGTATTTGAGACAATCAAGTACTTTTGCAGCAGTGCCCAGTTGTTTTCCATAGTATCTTTTATTGTTGTTTTGTTTTGTAAAATATCCCTGGGCCTGGTGAAATGGCTCCATGGGTAAGAGCACTGCCTGCTCTTCCAAAGAAATGGGTTAAATCCCCAGGACCCATAACTATAACTCTAATTTCAGGAGGTCTGATGCCCTCTTCTGGCCTTGGTGGGCACCAGACACACGTGTGGTATACAGACATACATGTAGGCAAAACACTTTATACATAAAATAAAAATAATAAAGATCTTTTTTAAAAAAATAAAGGCAAATAAAAAGTATTCTTGTACAGTTTTATCAGGACCTAAGTTCTCAAAATTCATTTCAACACTCATCTTAGTTTCAAGATGCCTTAAGAAGTACAAAATTTGCTGGTCAGTGGTGGTACATTCCTTTACTCCCAGTACTCAAGAGGCAGAGGCAGGGGGATCTCTGTGAGTTTGAGAAGAGTCTACAGAAGAAATACAAAAACACTTTAGCTAAGACATTTGAATTGGAAGTATTATCTCTGTTTGACCAAGATCTCCCATATTTTGTCATTACAAGGTCAATTAGTAAGACTATTGTAATAGCTATTGCTTATGCATTAACTACTCCTGGATTCTTTTTATAGAAGACTGAAGTGAGAAAGAATTAATGTTCTATGGGTGCTTAAATAAAGCAAGTTTTCACATACTAGTCCTTCTAAAATCATTCCTCATCAAAGAACTCATTGAAACATTTTTTTTTTTGTACAAATTTTAAAAAGTTGAAGTCTACAGTCATCAGGCTGGTAGTCATAGACACACAAAAACCTGACAAGCTTGCTTTCTATGTCTACTTCTGAATGCCACTCAGGATCAAGTGAGATAATTGTATCAGGATTTTAGCTTAGTGATACATGGCGTTAATAAATTAAAATTCATCCTAAGGAATGTAGTGGGAAGAAATGATAATGTAATCAAGTTGAATTTAATTTGCTAGATATTTTATAATGACATTTTAAGTCATAAGCAACTGTAATATACTTTACTATTAGAAACTCTTTTAATTAATGTAGGCCACCTTATTCCCATGTGGTTATGCCGTGGCAGTATCTGTGAAAAATTCTTCAGAGCAGGTAATAGGGATATGTTACATCTCTTTTTATCTTCTTTTTTTTTCTGAGACAAGCTTGTCTATTTAACAGTCTTGGCTGTGTCCCTTTTTTACCTTTTATGTTAATTCTTTAAAAACAACTACTTCTTTATTTTATTTATTGTATTATGTGTAGTTGGAATTTCCCTTTGGGCCACCAAGAAACTCCCAAATAATTTATTATGAATGCTTCTTATTAATTATAAGTGCTTAGTCTTAGCTTAGGCTCGTCCTGCTAGCTTTTTGAACTTAATTTAACCTGTTTCTATTCATCTACATTTTTCCTTGGGGCTTTTTACCTTTCTTTTATTCTGTATGTCTTGGTTTCCTGCTTCCTCCATGTGTGTCTGATTGGCCACTGGTTTCTCCCTGGTATCTCTTTTTCTTTCTTCCTTTCTAAGCCTAAATTCCTCCTGCTACTCAGTTTCCCTGCCTGCAAGTCCTGCCTATACCTCTTTCTTGCTATTGGCCATTTAGCTTTTTGTTAGACTAATCAGGTGCCTTAGGCAGACAAGGTAAAACAGCAACACATTTTTACATATAATTCAACAAATGCAACACGTCTTTACATAGTTATACAAATATTTTGTAACAATGAAACATCATTTCTCCTTTTACTTTTTTTCTTCAAACCCGCTCTTATATGCCTCCTTGTTCCCTTTCAAATTCATGGATTTTTCATTAATTTTGTTACATGCATATGTGTATGTAACCTGCCCGATCTGTATGTTACTTGTCTGTATGCTGTCAGGGTTATAATTAGGTTGAAGGGAGATAAATACACAGGGAGAAAGGAGAGCAAAATAATAGTATGGATATGTGAAAAAAATCACAAGGATTCATACTGTTAAGTACCTAAGAAACTATAACACACGCATATTTTAATTTAGTATAATGTTATTTGTATGTATGATTCAGGGCTCACCATTTGGTATTGGATAAGCATTTCGTGTACTCTTCCCACAGTAGGACTAAAACTGTTTCTCCACTCCCGGCATTTGTGAGTTCCCTATAGTTCTTTGTGTAGGGCTGGTTGGCCCTTTGTCCCTTATAGTTTGCCTCTTGTCCTTATTCAGCTCATACTTAAGCAGCCATGTTAATAAGATTTTATTGGTGTAGATTCTGACATTCCTAGGAGATACAATGTCACAGCAAACTCCATGATGCTCTGGCTCTTATAATCTATGTGTCCCCTCCTTTACAATGTTTCGTGATACTTACGTGTAGTGATATTTCATTTGTATTTTAATAAAGAAAGTTTAGCTGAAGATCAGAGAGTAAGTGGTAGCACACACCTTTAATCTCAGTAGCCACACTAGTTTGCAATAGAAACCTGGCGGTGCACGCCTTTAATCCCAGTGGTGCACATCTTTAATCCCAACCTAAAGAATGGAATGCAAGACAGAAGGAGAAAGCTCTCAGACACAGTCTCATCACCCTGTTATTTGATTTCTCTGTTAGATTGCCTTCACATATGCATTTATTTCAGGAAGCATCGACTGTATCAATACCCATGCCACTACACACTACTTCCGTGGCCTTAGTTTTAGCTGTTTCTCCCTGTATACACTCCCTCGTCCCTCTATTTCTCTCCTTGCACCTCCCCTCACCAGCCTGTACCTTTCTATTCTATTTCTTCTTTCCTGATGAGATGCTTCTCTCCTCCTTAGTCTGTTACTCTATGCTTAATCTCTGTGATTCTGTATATCCACATGTAAGCTAATACATGCCACATTTGGTTTTCTGTGTCTGGGTACCTCACTCAGGGTGATTTCTCCCCCTAGTTCTACCCATTTACTGTGAATTTAATTCTTTTTAATGGCTGAGTAATATTCATTTGTATAAAGGTTCCAATTTTTATCACGAGGTAGATCAGGTCCCATCTCTCTAAGGTAAATCCACACTCATTTCCATAGTGACTGTATGAGTCTGTACTCCTACCAGCAGTGGATGAGTGTACCCCTTATTCTATGTCCTTGCCAGCAGGAACTGTCACTCGTATTATTGATCGTAGGGATTCTGACAGGTGTAAAGTGGACTCTCAAACTCTCTCTTGGTTTGCATTTCACTAATGACTGAGAATGTTGAACATTTAAGTCTTTCTCAGCCACTTAAGATTCCCTATTGAGAATTCTCTGTTTAAAAATTCCCAGTTTTAATTGAGTCATTTGTTTTCTTGATATCTAGCCTTTTGAGTTCTTTATACATTTTGTTTGAGTTTTTTTGTAGAATTTTGGATATTAGCCCTCTATTGGGTGTGTAGTTGATAAAAAAATATTTTACCATTCTGTAAGCTGCCACTTTGTCTGAATGATGGGATCTTTTGTCATGCAGAAGCTTTTCAGTTTCATGAGATCCCATTTATTAATTGTTGAAATTAATGTCTGTGTTAATAGTGTTCTGCTCAGAAAGTCTTTTCCTATGTCATTGATTTCAGGGATCTTCCCTTCTTTTTCTTCTGTTAGGTTCAAGATATCTGGTTTTAGGTTGAGGTCTGTGTGGGAATTCCTTTCCATTAAATATTTTTTGGGATGTGGGGGTGTGTCAGCAATAGGGTGGCTTCTGTGTGCTGACATGATCTCTTATAAGGGAGAGAATGGTCTCCCATGTATTTCTGGTTTCTTCATCAAAGATCAGGAGTCCGTAGGCACTTGAATTACACCTGACTTCTCAGTGGAAACCATGAAAGCCAGAATGTCTTAGATAGATGTGCTGCCAACACTAAGAGACCATGAAGGCAATCCCAGAGTACTATTCGCAGCAAAGCTTGCATTCACCATCAATGGAGAAAAAAGATATTCCAGGACAAAAACAGATTTAAATAATAGGTAGCCACAAACCCAGCCTTACAGAAACTACTAGAAGGCAAAGCACAAACCAAGGAAGCTAAGAACACCCATAATAACACAGACATCAGACAACTCTCCACCACCACAACTCAAAGAAGGGAAACACACACTCTAATAGTAGGTTTCAACACTCCTCTCTCACCAATGGACAGGATAAATAGACAGAAACTTAATGGAGCAATAAGAGATATCACAGATGTAGTGAATCAAATGAAATTAATAGACACCTATAGAACATTCCACCCAACAGAAAAGAAAATACCTTCTTCTCAGCATCTCATGGAACCCTCTCAAAAATTGATCACATAATCAGTAACAAAGCAAACATTCACAGATACAAAAGAAAATGTAGTAACCAGCTGCGTACTATTGGATTACCATGGAATAATGCTAGAATTCAACAACAATTCTACCCCCAGAATGCCTACAAACTCATGAAAACTGAACAGTCAACTACTCTCCAGAAGATGACATCAGATACCTTAGAATTAGAGATATAAGGGATTGTGGGCTGCCATATGGGTGCTGTTAACTGAACCTTTGTCCTCTGCAAGAGCAGCAAGTGCTCTTAATCATGGATTCATCATCCCAGCCCTAGCAGGTACTTCATTTTTCCCTTAAACCCAGATGTCATTAGGAAAGATCCTTTTACAGATGGTGCTGAGAAAACTGGGTATGTACCTGTAGAAGAATGAAATCAGGTCGAGTCTCAAACTACATGAAACATTGAAAATAGATCACAGACTTCATGTGAAGACAGGACATACTGAAACTTCAGGGAAGACACATCAACTATATCCCGTGTAAACAATCATCCTATGCAGAGGTAGGAACTTCTGAATGGACTGTGACAGCAGAGAACACAACCCAAGGACTGACACATGGATTATAGCAAACTAAAAACCTGCCTAACAATGGAAGGAACCTCACAACTGAAGAGACAGCTTACAGATTTGAGAAATCATTGCCAACTCTGTATCGCATAGGGTTCTATTATGTAAAAACAGCCAAGATTAAACCAAATCCAATCCATACATGAGGTAATGAGGTGAGCAGACAGTCCTCAAAGGAAGAAATAGAAATGGCAAATAATATTTGATGATGGGTTCAACATCCTAAGCCATCAGGGAAAGGTGAAATTAAAATGATTTATACTCTCACCTTACTAGCTCAGAATGACTTTCATCAAGAAAACAGAACAACAGATGCTGGCAGGAATTTGAGGAAAGAGGAAACTTTACTCACTGCTTGTGAGCATAAATTGCAGCTACTGAGGAAATCAGTAAGTAGGTTTGTCAAAAATGAGAAAGTGGTGGGACAGATGTCTCAGGGAAAAGCACCGGCTGCTCTTACAGAGGAACTGGGTTTGGTTCCCAGCACCCACTTGGTGGCTCAGAACCATCTATAACTCCAGTTCCAGGGAATCCCTTTCTGGCCTCGACAGTCACCACGGATGTACACATATATTGCAGGAAAAATATTCACACACATAAAAATAAAAGATAAACAAATCTTTGAGAACGACAACCAAAACTATCACATGATCTGCCTATATGCCTCAGTGATAAAGAGCACTTCTTGTTCTTCCAGGGGACCAGCATTTGATTCCCAACACTCAAACCAGGCAGTTCACAACCACCTGTAACACAAGCCCCAGGAGGGTCTGACATCTCTCATCTCTGTGGTCACACACACACACACACACAGACACACACACACACATATACACAGATTTAAAAGTAAAAAAAATGACATTTGTAGGAAAATGGGTGAAATTACAGTTCAGAATGTTAGCTGAAATAAACTGCATTCAGATAAGCACTATGTTTTCTCTCATGTGTGTATTCTTGATTGAAGTTTCTATGTGTGAGTGGGTCGGTGTCCATGTGTGGATGACTCATGAAACTAGAGAACTGTGAGAGGGAAAAAGAGACCTGAAGGATTAGGGTACAGGAACACTGACAGAAGATAATGCAATATTGTACTGGGAGAGCAGAAATTAGGTTGTTGTGGGCAATGGAAAAACAGCAAGAATGGGACAGAGGGGAGGGCAAGGCAAAGGCCAGAGGGCAGGGTGTGGAAGAAGAAAACATGTGTAAAAATGCCATTATGAAATCTACTACTTTGTAGCTAACTTAATAATCTTGTAATGGGAAATACTTGTTCCTGTAGCCATCGTCCCACTTGAAATGGAGTCCATGGGGCAGGTGTTGTGCTATATTAGTTCAGACATCTATTACAGTACCAGGCATATGGTCATGCGTAAAGCATTTGCTGAGCCAGTTGTTGCCATGCATGCATCTAATTCCAGCAATTAGAGGACTAAGGAAGGCCCAAAGATTCTGGCTAGAGACTCACCTAATCTGAGCAAGACCTTATCTTAAATAATAATTGCCTATTTGCCAAATACATTTTGATAGCAATTATTGAGCTTTGTATATTATGTCTGTCGGTGATTGGTTTGATTTTATTATGATGCCTATAAGTTGTTGTACACGCATATAGTAGCCTCTTGATAATTGTGTTTATTTTCTATGACAACTCTCATGTTTAAAAACCATTAGACATTTAATTATTTGAAAGCATTCATCTGTAAAATAATTTGTTAATAAAATCTTTTTTGAGAGTTAATATTTGATTTTTTCTGGTTATTTTGACTTTTCCATTTTGATATTTTATTGTTTATGCTGTAATCCCTCTTAATATCTATTTTCTAAAATTTAGAAAGGTTTTTGCTATACATACCAGGGTAACCTTGGACTTGTTATGTAGCTCAGGCTAACCTTGAACTCAAGATTCTCCTCTCAGCTTCCAGAGTGCTGGGATTACTGGCATGCACCACCATGTCTTGCTCAATTATTTTTAAAATAAATTATGTGTCTAGGTGTTTTGTAAACTTTGTACATCATGTGCACACAATGTTCAAGTAGGCCAGAAGAGGGCATCAGATCCAGGGGACTGGAGTTACTGAGGGTTGTGATTGACCAAGCAGGTGCTGGCAATGAACACAGGCCCTTTGGAAGAACAAGTGCTCTTAACTGCTGAGCTACCTCTTCAGCCTCTCGTCAATTATTATGTACATGTATATTTATGCATATAAACATCTTCACTGCATGTAAGCATGTGTGTTGTGTGCTCCTAGATGAGAAGAACTGCAGTTACAGATGGTTTGAGTTTCTGTGTGAGTGCCAGAAATTGAATTCAGGTCCTCTGCAAGAGCAAACAGTTTTCTTAATCACAGAAAAAACCCTCCAGTCCTACATACATATAGTTTTTCTTTTCTTTTATTCTTCTTTTTTTTTTTTGAGTCATGAGTTTACATAGCCCAGAACATTGGATTCTCCTGCTTTCCAAATCTGGGATTATAGGTATGTCCTACTGCACAAATATTTAGATCATCAACTCTTTTGGTTTTATGGGACAGGGTTTCTTTGTGTAGGCTTGGCTGTCTTGGAGCTCACTCTGTAGCCCAGGCTGGCCTCTAATGCATAGAGCTCTTCCTGCCTCTGGCTCCTGAGTGCTGGATTAAAGGCATGTGCTCCCACCACTACCACCACCGGGCTTCATCAACTTTTTCTTCCTTCATTTCTTTTCCTTCCTTCCTTCCTTCCTTCCTTCCTTCCTTCCTTCCTTTTTTTCTTTAAAAACTTATTTTTATTTATATGAGTACTCTACCTGCACGTCCAACTTTGTCAGACGAGGACATGGGATCACACTATAGACAGTTGTGAGCCAGTATGTGGTTACTGGGAACTGAACTCAGCACCTCTGGAAGAGTAAGCAGTGTTCTTAGATGCTGAGCCACCTCTTCAGACCCTCATCAACATTTTCTTATAGACTGATTTTTGTTTAAATTTTTCATGACTCAAACTAACTTGCACTATTACTAAACATAGACCATTTTTCATTTTAAGATTTCCTGGCTGTTATGTATTTTAGATAGGGTCTTACTATGTGACCCTGCCTGACCTGGAACTTGCAATCCCCCCAGTGTCTGATAACAAAGTGCTGGAATTGCTGATACAAGGCACACTCCTGACCTCTCTTTTATTGAGGAAGGGAAAAGGGTCTTCCTAGTAAAAAGTAGTTGTTTTGTTTTGTTTTGTTCTTTTTGATGGTACTAGGAATTGAGCCCAGGTCTGAAGCCACATGCTAAGAAAGTACTTTACCACAGGGCCATGTTTGTAGCCCATGTCAAATGCCATAGAAATTGTTAACGGTGAAAACAACTTTGTGTGGATTACTTGAATAGCTATTTTTGTAAAACTGTGGGTTTTACTTATACATTGCTTTTAAAAAAACAATAAAACTGGGTGGTAGTGGCTCACACCTTTAATCCCAGCAAATCCCAGCACTCCTGAGCCAGAGGCAGGCAGATGTCTGTGAGTTCAGGGCCAGCCTGGTCTACAGAATGAGTTCCACTGACAGCCAGAGCTAGACAGAGAAACCCTGTCTCAGACAAACCAGAATTTAAACCACACTGCAAAATCACTCAAATCAGACAATTTAATACCTTATATAGATGTTGGATATTTTTCTGAATAAATACTTTATCATGGATAGGTCTTGTATCCTTTATTTTTTTAGAACTTGAAAACATACCAAGTTGCATATTAAGAAGGCAATCAAAAACATTTCCTTCTGTGTTCAAGTCTGCAATATTTCAAGGCTATCCATCACACACGCAAACACACACACACACACATCGTAACAACAGCATCAAACATTAGTCTTTAAGCTTTAAATAACTAAAGACAATGCATTCCTTAAAGCAGGAGAGCATACCATGAAGTTACAGCAGTTTAGGTATAAAATATGGGGGGAATGAAATGTACTTCTGTGACAGGGATGTATCTCAGTGTTTTGTTCAGCTTGTGCTCAATCCTCAGCACCACAAATAACAAACCAAATTTCCTTGTGCATGACATTATCAACACATATATTATCCTTAAAGGTGTGTTTCAGGCCCATAGATCTTCTGTACCAAGTAGTCTAAAGGCCTGTTCAATAACCTAAACACTTTCGTCTCTATTTATGCCCCTATAACTGCTCCCTTTTTTGTACTCCCTTGTTTGCCATTGTGCCTTAAGGGAAAGTTGTCACCGAGTATCAAGAGTTAATATGCATGAAGAACTTAAGAGCAGTTGACCTATATAAACACTCAATAAATATTCAGAACAACTTGTAAAGGAGAGTCTGCCATTATCTCCATTAAAAAAGTGAAAAGTTCTATTTTATATTCTATGTATATTTTGTTTGTATAGGCATAACCACACATGCACGAGAGTGCCTATGGAGGTCACAAAAGGGGCACCAGATCTCCTTGAGCTGGAGTCACAGGCGCTTGTGACCTGCCCAATGTGGGTACTGGGAACTGAATTTGGGTCCTGTGGTAGAATAGGAACGACTCTAAACCACTGAGCAATCTCCCAGTATCTCCACTCTTTTTCTTTCTTTTTTTGGAAGACAGGTTTTTCTGTGTAGCTCTGGTTGTCTTGGAATTTGTCTGTAGACCAGGCTGGCCTCAAACCCAGAGATTAGACAGCCTCCGTTTAATTAAATACGTGCACCACCGCTCAACCTATCCCCATTCTTATACACAAGGGATTCAAAGTACAAAAAGGTGAGGTCATACCCAAGGTCATACAAATAACAGACTGTTTCCTGTCAATCTGTATCAAACTTCCCCACCTCCAATCCAGACAACTGCTGATCTAGACTAGACATGTTCTCCAAGGTATGTATATCTAGGTATCACTACATCAAAACTAAGATGTTGTTTGTTCTTCTCATGCTCATCCTTTCATGCATACATTGCTACCTAGAGACTGGCTGCTAGGACAGTCTGAATGCAGCAGCAGAATAGATTCTAACTGTCTTTCATTAGTCAGATATTAAAGGGATCTGACGTTAAAAGGGGAGACCATGTTTTGCTGCCCAATGAAATTGTTTTGCATTGGAAATATTTTAACTTTATTACATTTATTATTGTGTGTGTGTGTGTGTGTGTGTGAGAGAGAGAGAGAGAGAGAGAGAGAGAGAGAGAGAGAGACAGAAAGAGAGCGAGCAGCTGGTGGTCAGTAGCTGCTGATGCAGCAGGTTCTCTTCTACCATGTGGGTCTGGGGATTGAAAGCAGGTGTTTGGGTTTGTTGATAAGTGCCTTTACCTGCTGAGTCATCTTGCTTACCCAGATTTTTTTTTTTAAATTAAAAGCATTGTAGGTGGTGGTGGCACGCACCTTTAATCTGAGCACTTTGGAAGCAGAGAAAGGTATATCCCAAAGTTCGATGCTAACCTGGTCTACAGAGTGAATGCCAGGAAAACTAGGGCTGCATCGAGAAATCTTGTCTCCAAAACAAACCAAAACAAACAAAGAAGCAAATAAATAAATAAAACCATTTTAGTTTTGAAACCTTATAATAAGATTGTTATTTTAAATTGAGTTTATATTGACATTTTCTTAGTTTAATTGCTAATATAATTAATACTGCCAGACTTAGACAGTAAAACCAAAGCTCTCTGAAGGAATTACTAACCTTTGGAGAGTGAGCGACTCAAGTGTGGAACTAGAGAAGACCCACTTTCACCATCTGATTCTACAGTTTCTGAGAACTAGGTACAGAACATGGCAGCATGCAGCTGAGATCCATAGTTGGAGGCACTTACGCTTGACGGGTATAAAGGTCTGGTTCGTCGAGGTCCTGAGATCTTAATTCCTGTGTGGAGAGGCAGCCAGCACCACCGGTGGAAATGGAACTGCGCTTCATGCTCAGAACCTAATTCATGATTTCAATATCAGAAAAATGTTCCAGATGCAAGTGGATCATTAAGCAATAATTGTCACTTTTATTCTGAAGTAGAAGAGTAACTAAGTTTATTCCTTTACGATAGTATTTTCCCTGTGTGCTGTATTTGTTTGTCATGTATACTTAAGTCCTCACTAAAGATAACACCTATGCAACTTCAAGTATTCAATACACTCGAGCAAGACAATGCAAAAATGAACATATATGATTCCTGCATCACACGGCAATCCATGATCGCAAAATTTCAATGTGTTATCCCGAATACATCACTGGTATCTCTTATGTCTATTTCAATGGTAACTCACAGACTGCTTGACAAGAAATCTCAGGCTCCTTAACTCTCCTCAAAATGTTTCCTTTGGCTTCAAAATCAGGATTCATTCTCTTTTCCTAATATCTACTTTTCTTGCTTTATGTTTAACCCCATAGTTTAATACCCACTATTGTCTTTCTGGTTCTAATCTCCCTTTCAGTAAAGACAAGCAATCCGTTCCATAACATAATGTAGAGGCTGCTTCCATTCTCAAAATATTTTAGTATCATAAGCATACCTATGTAAGACCCTGTCTTCGTCTCTGCAGCACTAGACGCTAGCCACTCAGCTTTTTCTGGTCCTGCCCTGGCTTCTTTCTAGGATAAGACAGAACTCACTGCTGATAAAATTATATATATATATATATATATATATATGTAGTGAAGAGAAGTCACGCTATGCGATAAGGCTTATACAGGAGGCTTATTGGAAGATGAGAGAGAAGGGACAGAGAAGGCAGAGAGGGGAGCAGACTAGTCCCATGGGGTAAAGAGTGCGGGAGAGAGAGGGAGGTAGACACAGGAGAAGGGGGAGGTTAGGGGTAGGTCCACCTGTTACAAGGAACCATAGCAAATGTGCCCAGAAGTGGCTACAGGTGAAGTGCTCTTAGTGGCTACAGGTGAGGAGGTTTCCTGTCAGGACCCTAAGGACAGGCAGGCCAATGCAGATTCCCAAATACTAACACCAAATAATAACACCCACTTTATTGTTTGTTTGAGCTGGGGACTTTAGCACAATAGGCTGTGCACTGAGTCACATCACTCCTTGTTCGACTGCTTACATTCCACTTAGGTCTTATTCTCAAGCCTTCAGTTTCCCAGACTTTTTCTTCTTACATGGCTTTTCAGATGCTGCATTACCACAGGAACGCAGTGTTTTAACCTGTCCCTCCCAGGCAGTCCTCCCCTTCTCCCCCTCCCTGCGGAACACCTTGGTCAGCAATCAGCATCCTCTTTTCCCTCTCCAGGCGCTGCCCACACAAACTTACTGATCCCTGAACCCAGAACCTGGCAGATGCCGCCCCAGGTCTCTGATGCCACAGAGTTTCTTAGCAGGAACAGAGTTAACCCCATACCAGCAGTTACCTTTCTCTCTGGTTCTTGACCCCCAGCGCCCACTTCCAGTAAAATGCACAACTGCTTAGGAAGACACCCACCAATGCCAACCAGGAGCCATTTGGATTTTAAAGTCTCCGCCTGCGTGACGTCAGAAAGCCTCTTGCGAGTACTCTTAAGCAAGAAGGCTATGCCAGTTCCCAGACAGTGGTGGGAAGTCCTAGGGCAAAAGCTTAGATTTCTAAATCTTGCAGCTGTTGTGCCTCTGGCTAGAATTGTAGTTTTGTCCCTAGCAGCCCTTTTGAGTTTCAGTCTTTCCTAGCCATCAGTGTGTCTCCTCATCTGTATTTGAGACAATCAAGTACTTTTGCAGCAGTGCCCAGTTGTTTTCCATAGTATCTTTTATTGTTGTTTTGTTTTGTAAAATATCCCTGGGCCTGGTGAAATGGCTCCATGGGTAAGAGCACTGCCTGCTCTTCCAAAGAAATGGGTTAAATCCCCAGGACCCATAACTATAACTCTAATTTCAGGAGGTCTGATGCCCTCTTCTGGCCTTGGTGGGCACCAGACACACGTGTGGTATACAGACATACATGTAGGCAAAACACTTTATACATAAAATAAAAATAATAAAGATCTTTTTTAAAAAAATAAAGGCAAATAAAAAGTATTCTTGTACAGTTTTATCAGGACCTAAGTTCTCAAAATTCATTTCAACACTCATCTTAGTTTCAAGATGCCTTAAGAAGTACAAAATTTGCTGGTCAGTGGTGGTACATTCCTTTACTCCCAGTACTCAAGAGGCAGAGGCAGGGGGATCTCTGTGAGTTTGAGAAGAGTCTACAGAAGAAATTCAAAATCACTTTAGCTAAGACATTTTAATTGGAAGTATTATCTCTGTTTGACCAAGATCTCCCATATTTTGTCATTACAAGGTCAATTAGTAAGACTATTGTAATAGCTATTGCTTATGCATTAACTACTCCTGGATTCTTTTTATAGAAGACTGAAGTGAGAAAGGATTAATGTTCTACGGGTGCTTAAATAAAGCAAGTTTTCACATACTAGTCCTTCTAAAATCATTCCTCATCAAAGAACTCATTGAAACATTTTTTTTTGTACAAATTTTAAAAAGTTGAAGTCTACAGTCATCAGGCTGGTAGTCATAGACACACAAAAACCTGACAAGCTTGCTTTCTATGTCTACTTCTGAATGCCACTCAGGATCAAGTGAGATAATTGTATCAGGATTTTAGCTTAGTGATACATGGCGTTAATAAATTAAAATTCATCCTAAGGAATGTAGTGGGAAGAAATGATAATGTAATCAAGTTGAATTTAATTTGCTAGATATTTTATAATGACATTTTAAGTCATAAGCAACTGTAATATACTTTACTATTAGAAACTCTTTTAATTAATGCAGGCCACCTTATTCCCATGTGGTTATGCCGTGGCAGTATCTGTGAAAAATTCTTCAGAGCAGGTAATAGGGATATGTTACATCTCTTTTTATCTTCTTTTTTTTTCTGAGACAAGCTTGTCTATTTAACAGTCTTGGCTGTGTCCCTTTTTTACCTTTTATGTTAATTCTTTAAAAACAACTACTTCTTTATTTTATTTATTGTATTATGTGTAGTTGGAATTTTCCTTTGGGCCACCAAGAAACTCCCAAATAATTTATTATGAATGCTTCTTATTAATTATAAGTGCTTAGTCTTAGCTTAGGCTCGTCCTGCTAGCTTTTTGAACTTAATTTAACCTGTTTCTATTCATCTACATTTTTCCTTGGGGCTTTTTACCTTTCTTTTATTCTGTATGTCTTGGTTTCCTGCTTCCTCCATGTGTGTCTGATTGGCCACTGGTTTCTCCCTGGTATCTCTTTTTCTTTCTTCCTTTCTAAGCCTAAATTCCTCCTGCTACTCAGTTTCCCTGCCTGCAAGTCCTGCCTATACCTCTTTCTTGCTATTGGCCATTTAGCTTTTTGTTAGACTAATCAGGTGCCTTAGGCAGACAAGGTAAAACAGCAACACATTTTTACATATAATTCAACAAATGCAACACGTCTTTACATAGTTATACAAATATTTTGTAACAATGAAACATCATTTCTCCTTTTACTTTTTTTCTTCAAACACGCTCTAATATGCCTCCTTGTTCCCTTTCAAATTCATGGATTTTTCATTAATTTTGTTACATGCATATGTGTATGTAACCTGCCCGATCTGTATGTTACTTGTCTGTATGCTGTCAGGGTTATAATTAGGTTGAAGGGAGATAAATACACAGGGAGAAAGGAGAGCAAAATAATAGTATGGATATGTGAAAAAAATCACAAGGATTCATACTGTTAAGTACCTAAGAAACTATAACACACACATACTTTAATTTAGTATAATGTTATTTTTATGTATGATTCAGGGCTCACCATTTGGTATTGGATAAGCATTTCGTGTACTCTTCCCACAGTAGGACTAAAACTGTTTCTCCACTCCCGGCATTTGTGAGTTCCCTATAGTTCTTTGTGTAGGGCTGGTTGGCCCCTTGTCCCTTATAGATTGCCTCTTGTCCTTATTCAGCTCATACTTAAGCAGCCATGTTAATAAGATTTTATTGGTGTAGATTCTGACATTCCTAGGAGATACAATGTCACAGCAAACTCCATGATGCTCTGGCTCTTATAATCTATGTGTCCCCTCCTTTACAATGTTTCGTGATACTTACGTGTAGTGATATTTCATTTGTATTTTAATAAAGAAAGTTTAGCTGAAGATCAGAGAGTAAGTGGTAGCACACACCTTTAATCTCAGTAGCCACACTAGTTTGCAATAGAAACCTGGCGGTGCACGCCTTTAATCCCAGTGGTGCACATCTTTAATCCCAACCTAAAGAATGGAATGCAAGACAGAAGGAGAAAGCTCTCAGACACAGTCTCATCACCCTGTTATTTGATTTCTCTGTTAGATTGCCCTCACATATGCATTTATTTCAGGAAGCATCGACTGTATCAATACCCATGCCACTGCACACTACTTCCGTGGCCTTAGTTTTAGCTGTTTCTCCCTGTATACACTCCCTCGTCCCTCTATTTCTCTCCTTGCACCTCCCCTCACCAGCCTGTACCTTTCTATTCTATTTCTTCTTTCCTGATGAGATGCTTCTCTCCTCCTTAGTCTGTTACTCTATGCTTAATCTCTGTGATTCTGTATATCCACATGTAAGCTAATACATGCCACATTTGGTTTTCTGTGTCTGGGTACCTCACTCAGGGTGATTTCTCCCCCTAGTTCTACCCATTTACTGTGAATTTAATTCTTTTTAATGGCTGAGTAATATTCATTTGTATAAAGGTTCCAATTTTTATCACGAGGTAGATCAGGTCCCATCTCTCTAAGGTAAGTCCACACTCATTTCCATAGTGACTGTATGAGTCTGCACTCCTACCAGCAGTGGATGAGTGTACCCCTTATTCTATGTCCTTGCCAGCAGGAACTGTCACTCGTATTATTGATCCTAGGGATTCTGACAGGTGTAAAGTGGAATCTCAAAGCAGACTTGGTTTGCATTTCACTAATGACTGAGAATGTTGAACATTTAAGTCTTTCTCAGCCACTTAAGATTCCCTATTGAGAATTCTCTGTTTAAAAATTCCCAGTTTTAATTGAGTCATTTGTTTTCTTGATATCTAGCCTTTTGAGTTCTTTATACATTTTGTTTGAGTTTTTTTGTAGAATTTTGGATATTAGCCCTCTATTGGGTGTGTAGTTGATAAAAAAATATTTTACCATTCTGTAAGCTGCCACTTTGTCTGAATGATGGGATCTTTTGTCATGCAGAAGCTTTTCAGTTTCATGAGATCCCATTTATTAATTGTTGAAATTAATGTCTGTGTTAATAGTGTTCTGCTCAGAAAGTCTTTTCCTATGTCATTGATTTCAGGGATCTTCCCTTCTTTTTCTTCTGTTAGGTTCAAGATATCTGGTTTTAGGTTGAGGTCTGTGTGGGAATTCCTTTCCATTAAATATTTTTTGGGATGTGGGGGTGTGTCAGCAATAGGGTGGCTTCTGTGTGCTGACATGATCTCTTATAAGGGAGAGAATGGTCTCCCATGTATTTCTGGTTTCTTCATCAAAGATCAGGAGTCCGTAGGCACTTGAATTACACCTGACTTCTCAGTGGAAACCATGAAAGCCAGAATGTCTTAGATAGATGTGCTGCCAACACTAAGAGACCATGAAGGCAATCCCAGAGTACTATTCGCAGCAAAGCTTGCATTCACCATCAATGGAGAAAAAAGATATTCCAGGACAAAAACAGATTTAAATAATAGGTAGCCACAAACCCAGCCTTACAGAAACTACTAGAAGGCAAAGCACAAACCAAGGAAGCTAAGAACACCCATAATAACACAGACATCAGACAACTCTCCACCACCACAACTCAAAGAAGGGAAACACACACTCTAATAGTAGGTTTCAACACTCCTCTCTCACCAATGGACAGGATAAATAGACAGAAACTTAATGGAGCAATAAGAGATATCACAGATGTAGTGAATCAAATGAAATTAATAGACACCTATAGAACATTCCACCCAACAGAAAAGAAAATACCTTCTTCTCAGCATCTCATGGAACCCTCTCAAAAATTGATCACATAATCAGTAACAAAGCAAACATTCACAGATACAAAAGAAAATGTAGTAACCAGCTGCGTACTATTGGATTACCATGGAATAATGCTAGAATTCAACAACAATTCTACCCCCAGAATGCCTACAAACTCATGAAAACTGAACAGTCAACTACTCTCCAGAAGATGACATCAGATACCTTAGAATTAGAGATATAAGGGATTGTGGGCTGCCATATGGGTGCTGTTAACTGAACCTTTGTCCTCTGCAAGAGCAGCAAGTGCTCTTAATCATGGATTCATCATCCCAGCCCTAGCAGGTACTTCATTTTTCCCTTAAACCCAGATGTCATTAGGAAAGATCCTTTTACAGATGGTGCTGAGAAAACTGGGTATGTACCTGTAGAAGAATGAAATCAGGTCGAGTCTCAAACTACATGAAACATTGAAAATAGATCACAGACTTCATGTGAAGACAGGACATACTGAAACTTCAGGGAAGACACATCAACTATATCCCGTGTAAACAATCATCCTATGCAGAGGTAGGAACTTCTGAATGGACTGTGACAGCAGAGAACACAACCCAAGGACTGACACATGGATTATAGCAAACTAAAAACCTGCCTAACAATGGAAGGAACCTCACAACTGAAGAGACAGCTTACAGATTTGAGAAATCATTGCCAACTCTGTATCGCATAGGGTTCTATTATGTAAAAACAGCCAAGATTAAACCAAATCCAATCCATACATGAGGTAATGAGGTGAGCAGACAGTCCTCAAAGGAAGAAATAGAAATGGCAAATAATATTTGATGATGGGTTCAACATCCTAAGCCATCAGGGAAAGGTGAAATTAAAATGATTTATACTCTCACCTTACTAGCTCAGAATGACTTTCATCAAGAAAACAGAACAACAGATGCTGGCAGGAATTTGAGGAAAGAGGAAACTTTACTCACTGCTTGTGAGCATAAATTGCAGCTACTGAGGAAATCAGTAAGTAGGTTTGTCAAAAATGAGAAAGTGGTGGGACAGATGTCTCAGGGAAAAGCACCGGCTGCTCTTACAGAGGAACTGGGTTTGGTTCCCAGCACCCACTTGGTGGCTCAGAACCATCTATAACTCCAGTTCCAGGGAATCCCTTTCTGGCCTCCACAGTCACCACGGATGTACACATATATTGCAGGAAAAATATTCACACACATAAAAATAAAAGATAAACAAATCTTTGAGAACGACAACCAAAACTATCACATGATCTGCCTATATGCCTCAGTGATAAAGAGCACTTCTTGTTCTTCCAGGGGACCAGCATTTGATTAACAAACACTCAAACCAGGCAGTTCACAACCACCTGTAACACAAGCCCCAGGAGGTTCTGACATCTCTCATCTCTGTGGTCACACACACACACACACAGACACACACACACACATATACATAGATTTAAAAGTAAAAAAATGACATTTGTAGGAAAATGGGTGAAATTACAGTTCAGAATGTTAGCTGAAATAAACTGCATTCAGATAAGCACTATGTTTTCTCTCATGTGTGTATTCTTGATTGAAGTTTCTATGTGTGAGTGGGTCGGTGTCCATGTGTGGATGACTCATGAAACTAGAGAACTGTGAGAGGGAAAAAGAGACCTGAAGGATTAGGGTACAGGAACACTGACAGAAGATAATGCAATATTGTACTGGGAGAGCAGAAATTAGGTTGTTGTGGGCAATGGAAAAACAGCAAGAATGGGACAGAGGGGAGGGCAAGGCAAAGGCCAGAGGGCAGGGTGTGGAAGAAGAAAACATGTGTAAAAATGCCATTATGAAATCTACTACTTTGTAGCTAACTTAATAATCTTGTAATGGGAAATACTTGTTCCTGTAGCCATCGTCCCACTTGAAATGGAGTCCATGGGGCAGGTGTTGTGCTATATTAGTTCAGACATCTATTACAGTACCAGGCATATGGTCATGCGTAAAGCATTTGCTGAGCCAGTTGTTGCCATGCATGCATCTAATTCCAGCATTTAGAGGACTAAGGAAGGCCCAAAGATTCTGGCTAGAGACTCACCTAATCTGAGCAAGACCTTATCTTAAATAATAATTGCCTCTTTGCCAAATACATTTTGATAGCAATTATTGAGCTTTGTATATTATGTCTGTCGGTGATTGGTTTGATTTTATTATGATGCCTATAAGTTGTTGTACACGCATATAGTAGCCTCTTGATAATTGTGTTTATTTTCTATGACAACTCTCATGTTTAAAAACCATTAGACATTTAATTATTTGAAAGCATTCATCTGTAAAATAATTTGTTAATAAAATCTTTTTTGAGAGTTAATATTTGATTTTTTCTGGTTATTTTGACTTTTCCATTTTGATATTTTATTGTTTATGCTGTAATCCCTCTTAATATCTATTTTCTAAAATTTAGAAAGGTTTTTGCTATACATACCAGGGTAACCTTGGACTTGTTATGTAGCTCAGGCTAACCTTGAACTCAAGATTCTCCTCTCAGCTTCCAGAGTGCTGGGATTACTGGCATGCACCACCATGTCTTGCTCAATTATTTTTAAAATAAATTATGTGTCTAGGTGTTTTGTAAACTTTGTACATCATGTGCACACAATGTTCAAGTAGGCCAGAAGAGGGCATCAGATCCAGGGGACTGGAGTTACTGAGGGTTGTGATTGACCAAGCAGGTGCTGGCAATGAACACAGGCCCTTTGGAAGAACAAGTGCTCTTAACTGCTGAGCTACCTCTTCAGCCTCTCGTCAATTATTATGTACATGTATATTTATGCATATAAACATCTTCACTGCATGTAAGCATGTGTGTTGTGTGCTCCTAGATGAGAAGAACTGCAGTTACAGATGGTTTGAGTTTCTGTGTGAGTGCCAGAAATTGAATTCAGGTCCTCTGCAAGAGCAAACAGTTTTCTTAATCACAGAAAAAACCCTCCAGTCCTACATACATATAGTTTTTCTTTTCTTTTATTCTTCTTTTTTTTTTTTTTGAGTCATGAGTTTACATAGCCCAGAACAATGGATTCTCCTGCTTTCCAAATCTGGGATTATAGGTATGTCCTACTGCACAAATATTTAGATCATCAACTCTTTTGGTTTTATGGGACAGGGTTTCTTTGTGTAGGCTTGGCTGTCTTGGAGCTCACTCTGTAGCCCAGGCTGGCCTCTAATGCATAGAGCTCTTCCTGCCTCTGGCTCCTGAGTGCTGGGATTAAAGGCATGTGCTCCCACCACTACCACCACCGGGCTTCATCAACTTTTTCTTCCTTCATTTCTTTTCCTTCCTTCCTTCCTTCCTTCCTTCCTTTTTTTCTTTAAAAACTTATTTTTATTTATATGAGTACTCTACCTGCACGTCCAACTTTGTCAGACGAGGACATGGGATCACACTATAGACAGTTGTGAGCCAGTATGTGGTTACTGGGAACTGAACTCAGCACCTCTGGAAGAGTAAGCAGTGTTCTTAGATGCTGAGCCACCTCTTCAGACCCTCATCAACATTTTCTTATAGACTGATTTTTGTTTAAATTTTTCATGACTCAAACTAACTTGCACTATTACTAAACATAGACCATTTTTCATTTTAAGATTTCCTGGCTGTTATGTATTTTAGATAGGGTCTTACTATGTGACCCTGCCTGACCTGGAACTTGCAATCCCCCCAGTGTCTGATAACAAAGTGCTGGAATTGCTGATACAAGGCACACTCCTGACCTCTCTTTTATTGAGGAAGGGAAAAGGGTCTTCCTAGTAAAAAGTAGTTGTTTTGTTTTGTTTTGTTCTTTTTGATGGTACTAGGAATTGAGCCCAGGTCTGAAGCCACATGCTAAGAAAGTACTTTACCACAGGGCCATGTTTGTAGCCCATGTCAAATGCCATAGAAATTGTTAACGGTGAAAACAACTTTGTGTGGATTACTTGAATAGCTATTTTTGTAAAACTGTGGGTTTTACTTATACATTGCTTTTAAAAAAACAATAAAACTGGGTGCTAGTGGCTCACACCTTTAATCCCAGCAAATCCCAGCACTCCTGAGCCAGAGGCAGGCAGATGTCTGTGAGTTCAGGGCCAGCCTGGTCTACAGAATGAGTTCCACTGACAGCCAGAGCTAGACAGAGAAACCCTGTCTCAGACAAACCAGAATTTAAATCACACTGCAAAATCACTCAAATCAGACAATTTAATACCTTATATAGATGTTGGATATTTTTCTGAATAAATACTTTATCATGGATAGGTCTTGTATCCTTTATTTTTTTAGAACTTGAAAACATACCAAGTTGCATATTAAGAAGGCAATCAAAAACATTTCCTTCTGTGTTCAAGTCTGCAATATTTCAAGGCTATCCATCACACACGCAAACACACACACACACACACATCGTAACAACAGCATCAAACATTAGTCTTTAAGCTTTAAATAACTAAAGACAATGCATTCCTTAAAGCAGGAGAGCATACCATGAAGTTACAGCAGTTTAGGTATAAAATATGGGGGGAATGAAATGTACTTCTGTGACAGGGATGTATCTCAGTGTTTTGTTCAGCTTGTGCTCAATCCTCAGCACCACAAATAACAAACCAAATTTCCTTGTGCATGACATTATCAACACATATATTATCCTTAAAGGTGTGTTTCAGGCCCATAGATTCTTCTGTACCAAGTAGTCTAAAGGCCTGTTCAATAACCTAAACACTTTCGTCTCTATTTATGCCCCTATAACTGCTCCCTTTTTTGTACTCCCTTGTTTGCCATTGTGCCTTAAGGGAAAGTTGTCACCGAGTATCAAGAGTTAATATGCATGAAGAACTTAAGAGCAGTTGACCTATATAAACACTCAATAAATATTCAGAACAACTTGTAAAGGAGAGTCTGCCATTATCTCCATTAAAAAAGTGAAAAGTTCTATTTTATATTCTATGTATATTTTGTTTGTATAGGCATAACCACACATGCACGAGAGTGCCTATGGAGGTCACAAAAGGGGCACCAGATCTCCTTGAGCTGGAGTCACAGGCGCTTGTGACCTGCCCAATGTGGGTACTGGGAACTGAATTTGGGTCCTGTGGTAGAATAGGAACGACTCTAAACCACTGAGCAATCTCCCAGTATCTCCACTCTTTTTCTTTCTTTTTTTGGAAGACAGGTTTTTCTGTGTAGCTCTGGTTGTCTTGGAATTTGTCTGTAGACCAGGCTGGCCTCAAACCCAGAGATTAGACAGCCTCCGTTTAATTAAATACGTGCACCACCGCTCAACCTATCCCCATTCTTATACACAAGGGATTCAAAGTACAAAAAGGTGAGGTCATACCCCAGGTCATACAAATAACAGACTGTTTCCTGTCAATCTGTATCAAACTTCCCCACCTCCAATCCAGACAACTGCTGATCTAGACTAGACATGTTCTCCAAGGTATGTATATCTAGGTATCACTACATCAAAACTAAGATGTTGTTTGTTCTTCTCATGCTCATCCTTTCATGCATACATTGCTACCTAGAGACTGGCTGCTAGGACAGTCTGAATGCAGCAGCAGAATAGATTCTAACTGTCTTTCATTAGTCAGATATTAAAGGGATCTGACGTTAAAAGGGGAGACCATGTTTTGCTGCCCAATGAAATTGTTTTGCATTGGAAATATTTTAACTTTATTACATTTATTATTGTGTGTGTGTGTGTGTGTGTGAGAGAGAGAGAGAGAGAGAGAGAGAGAGAGAGAGAGAGAGAGAGAGAGAGACAGAAAGAGAGCGAGCAGCTGGTGGTCAGTAGCTGCTGATGCAGCAGGTTCTCTTCTACCATGTGGGTCTGGGGATTGAAAGCAGGTGTTTGGGTTTGTTGATAAGTGCCTTTACCTGCTGAGTCATCTTGCTTACCCAGATTTTTTTTTTAAATTAAAAGCATTGTAGGTGGTGGTGGCACGCACCTTTAATCTGAGCACTTTGGAAGCAGAGAAAGGTATATCCCAAAGTTCGATGCTAACCTGGTCTACAGAGTGAATGCCAGGAAAACTAGGGCTGCATCGAGAAATCTTGTCTCCAAAACAAACCAAAACAAACAAAGAAGCAAATAAATAAATAAAACCATTTTAGTTTTGAAACCTTATAATAAGATTGTTATTTTAAATTGAGTTTATATTGACATTTTCTTAGTTTAATTGCTAATATAATTAATACTGCCAGACTTAGACAGTAAAACCAAAGCTCTCTGAAGGAATTACTAACCTTTGGAGAGTGAGCGACTCAAGTGTGGAACTAGAGAAGACCCACTTTCACCATCTGATTCTACAGTTTTTGAGAACTAGCTACAAAACATGGCAGCATGCAGCTGAGATCCATAGTTGGAGGCACTTACGCTTGACGGGTATAAAGGTCTGGTTCGTCGAGGTCCTGAGATCTTAATTCCTGTGTGGAGAGGCAGCCAGCACCACCGGTGGAAATGGAACTGCGCTTCATGCTCAGAACCTAATTCATGATTTCAATATCAGAAAAATGTTCCAGATGCAAGTGGATCATTAAGCAATAATTGTCACTTTTATTCTGAAGTAGAAGAGTAACTAAGTTTATTCCTTTACGATAGTATTTTCCCTGTGTGCTGTATTTGTTTGTCATGTATACTTAAGTCCTCACTAAAGATAACACCTATGCAACTTCAAGTATTCAATACACTCGAGCAAGACAATGCAAAAATGAACATATATGATTCCTGCATCACACGGCAATCCATGATCGCAAAATTTCAATGTGTTATCCCGAATACATCACTGGTATCTCTTATGTCTATTTCAATGGTAACTCACAGACTGCTTGACAAGAAATCTCAGGCTCCTTAACTCTCCTCAAAATGTTTCCTTTGGCTTCAAAATCAGGATTCATTCTCTTTTCCTAATATCTACTTTTCTTGCTTTATGTTTAACCCCATAGTTTAATACCCACTATTGTCTTTCTGGTTCTAATCTCCCTTTCAGTAAAGACAAGCAATCCATTCCATAACATAATGTAGAGGCTGCTTCCATTCTCAAAATATTTTAGTATCATAAGCATAGCTATGTCAGACCCTCTCTTCGTCTCTGCAGCACTAGATGCTAGCCACTCAGCTTTTTCTGGTCCTGCCCTGGCTTCTTTCTAGGATAAGACAGAACTCACTGTTGATAAAATTATATATATATATATATGTAGTGAAGAGAAGTCACTCTATGCGATAAGGCTTATACAGGAGGCTTATTGTAAGATGAGAGAGAAGGGACAGAGAAGGCAGAGAGGGGAGCAGACTAGTCCCATGGGGTAAAGAGTGCGGGAGAGAGAGGGAGGTAGACACAGGAGAAGGGGGAGGTTAGGGGTAGGTCCACCTGTTACAAGGAACCATAGCAAATGTGCCCAGAAGTGGCTACAGGTGAAGTGCTCTTAGTGGCTACAGGTGAGGAGGTTTCCTGTCAGGACCCTAAGGACAGGCAGGCCAATGCAGATTCCCAAATACTAACACCAAATAATAACACCCACTTTATTGTTTGTTTGAGCTGGGGACTTTAGCACAATAGGCTGTGCACTGAGTCACATCACTCCTTGTTCGACTGCTTACATTCCACTTAGGTCTTATTCTCAAGCCTTCAGTTTCCCAGACTTTTTCTTCTTACATGGCTTTTCAGATGCTGCATTACCACAGGAACGCAGTGTTTTAACCTGTCCCTCCCAGGCAGTCCTCCCCTTCTCCCCCTCCCTGCGGAACACCTTGGTCAGCAATCAGCATCCTCTTTTCCCTCTCCAGGCGCTGCCCACACAAACTTACTGATCCCTGAACCCAGAACCTGGCAGATGCCGCCCCAGGTCTCTGATGCCACAGAGTTTCTTAGCAGGAACAGAGTTAACCCCATACCAGCAGTTACCTTTCTCTCTGGTTCTTGACCCCCAGCGCCCACTTCCAGTAAAATGCACAACTGCTTAGGAAGACACCCACCAATGCCAACCAGGAGCCATTTGGATTTTAAAGTCTCCGCCTGCGTGACGTCAGAAAGCCTCTTGCGAGTACTCTTAAGCAAGAAGGCTATGCCAGTTCCCAGACAGTGGTGGGAAGTCCTAGGGCAAAAGCTTAGATTTCTAAATCTTGCAGCTGTTGTGCCTCTGGCTAGAATTGTAGTTTTGTCCCTAGCAGCCCTTTTGAGTTTCAGTCTTTCCTAGCCATCAGTGTGTCTCCTCATCTGTATTTGAGACAATCAAGTACTTTTGCAGCAGTGCCCAGTTGTTTTCCATAGTATCTTTTATTGTTGTTTTGTTTTGTAAAATATCCCTGGGCCTGGTGAAATGGCTCCATGGGTAAGAGCACTGCCTGCTCTTCCAAAGAAATGGGTTAAATCCCCAGGACCCATAACTATAACTCTAATTTCAGGAGGTCTGATGCCCTCTTCTGGCCTTGGTGGGCACCAGACACACGTGTGGTATACAGACATACATGTAGGCAAAACACTTTATACATAAAATAAAAATAATAAAGATCTTTTTTAAAAAAATAAAGGCAAATAAAAAGTATTCTTGTACAGTTTTATCAGGACCTAAGTTCTCAAAATTCATTTCAACACTCATCTTAGTTTCAAGATGCCTTAAGAAGTACAAAATTTGCTGGTCAGTGGTGGTACATTCCTTTACTCCCAGTACTCAAGAGGCAGAGGCAGGGGGATCTCTGTGAGTTTGAGAAGAGTCTACAGAAGAAATTCAAAATCACTTTAGCTAAGACATTTGAATTGGAAGTATTATCTCTGTTTGACCAAGATCTCCCATATTTTGTCATTACAAGGTCAATTAGTAAGACTATTGTAATAGCTATTGCTTATGCATTAACTACTCCTGAATTCTTTTTATAGAAGACTGAAGTGAGAAAGGATTAATGTTCTACGGGTGCTTAAATAAAGCAAGTTTTCACATACTAGTCCTTCTAAAATCATTCCTCATCAAAGAACTCATTGAAACATTTTTTTTTGTACAAATTTTAAAATGTTGAAGTCTACAGTCATCAGGCTGGTAGTCATAGACACACAAAAACCTGACAAGCTTGCTTTCTATGTCTACTTCTGAATGCCACTCAGGATCAAATGAGATAATTGTATCAGGATTTTAGCTTAGTGATACATGGCGTTAATAAATTAAAATTCATCCTAAGGAATGTAGTGGGAAGAAATGATAATGTAATCAAGTTGAATTTAATTTGCTAGATATTTTATAATGACATTTTAAGTCATAAGCAACTGTAATATACTTTACTATTAGAAACTCTTTTAATTAATGCAGGCCACCTTATTCCCATGTGGTTATGCCGTGGCAGTATCTGTGAAAAATTCTTCAGAGCAGGTAATAGGGATATGTTACATCTCTTTTTATCTTCTTTTTTTTTCTGAGACAAGCTTGTCTATTTAACAGTCTTGGCTGTGTCCCTTTTTTACCTTTTATGTTAATTCTTTAAAAACAACTACTTCTTTATTTTATTTATTGTATTATGTGTAGTTGGAATTTTCCTTTGGGCCACCAAGAAACTCCCAAATAATTTATTATGAATGCTTCTTATTAATTATAAGTGCTTAGTCTTAGCTTAGGCTCGTCCTGCTAGCTTTTTGAACTTAATTTAACCTGTTTCTATTCATCTACATTTTTCCTTGGGGCTTTTTACCTTTCTTTTATTCTGTATGTCTTGGTTTCCTGCTTCCTCCATGTGTGTCTGATTGGCCACTGGTTTCTCCCTGGTATCTCTTTTTCTTTCTTCCTTTCTAAGCCTAAATTCCTCCTGCTACTCAGTTTCCCTGCCTGCAAGTCCTGCCTATACCTCTTTCTTGCTATTGGCCATTTAGCTTTTTGTTAGACTAATCAGGTGCCTTAGGCAGACAAGGTAAAACAGCAACACATTTTTACATATAATTCAACAAATGCAACACGTCTTTACATAGTTATACAAATATTTTGTAACAATGAAACATCATTTCTCCTTTTACTTTTTTTCTTCAAACACGCTCTTATATGCCTCCTTGTTCCCTTTCAAATTCATGGATTTTTCATTAATTTTGTTACATGCATATGTGTATGTAACCTGCCCGATCTGTATGTTACTTGTCTGTATGCTGTCAGGGTTATAATTAGGTTGAAGGGAGATAAATACACAGGGAGAAAGGAGAGCAAAATAATAGTATGGATATGTGAAAAAAATCACAAGGATTCATACTGTTAAGTACCTAAGAAACTATAACACACACATACTTTAATTTAGTATAATGTTATTTGTATGTATGATTCAGGGCTCACCATTTGGTATTGGATAAGCATTTCGTGTACTCTTCCCACAGTAGGACTAAAACTGTTTCTCCACTCCCGGCATTTGTGAGTTCCCTATAGTTCTTTGTGTAGGGCTGGTTGGCCCCTTGTCCCTTATAGATTGCCTCTTGTCCTTATTCAGCTCATACTTAAGCAGCCATGTTAATAAGATTTTATTGGTGTAGATTCTGACATTCCTAGGAGATACAATGTCACAGCAAACTCCATGATGCTCTGGCTCTTATAATCTATGTGTCCCCTCCTTTACAATGTTTCGTGATACTTACATGTAGTGATATTTCATTTGTATTTTAATAAAGAAAGTTTAGCTGAAGATCAGAGAGTAAGTGGTAGCACACACCTTTAATCTCAGTAGCCACACTAGTTTGCCATAGAAACCTGGCGGTGCACGCCTTTAATCCCAGTGGTGCACATCTTTAATCCCAACCTAAAGAATGGAATGCAAGACAGAAGGAGAAAGCTCTCAGACACAGTCTCATCACCCTGTTATTTGATTTCTCTGTTAGATTGCCTTCACATATGCATTTATTTCAGGAAGCATTGACTGTATCAATACCCATGCCACTGCACACTACTTCCGTGGCCTTAGTTTTAGCTGTTTCTCCCTGTATACACTCCCTCGTCCCTCTATTTCTCTCCTTGCACCTCCCCTCACCAGCCTGTACCTTTCTATTCTATTTCTTCTTTCCTGATGAGATGCTTCTCTCCTCCTTAGTCTGTTACTCTATGCTTAATCTCTGTGATTCTGTATATCCACATGTAAGCTAATACATGCCACATTTGGCTTTCTGTGTCTGGGTACCTCACTCAGGGTGATTTCTCCCCCTAGTTCTACCCATTTACTGTGAATTTAATTCTTTTTAATGGCTGAGTAATATTCATTTGTATAAAGGTTCCAATTTTTATTATCCATTCATATTCATGTCTTGAATATGTTATCCAATTTCTGGGCATTATTAATAGAGCGGCAATGGACATGGTTGAGTAAGCGTCTCTGTGGTAGGATGAAGTTTCCTTTGGGTAAATGCCCAAGAGTGATAGAGCTGGATCACAAGGTAGATCAGTTCCCATCTCTCTAAGGTAAATCCACACTCATTTCCATAGTGACTGTATGAGTCTGCACTCCTACCAGCAGTGGATGAGTGTACCCCTTATTCTATGTCCTTGCCAGCAGGAACTGTCACTCGTGTTATTGATCCTAAGGATTCTGACAGGTGTAAAATGGACTCTCAAAGCAGACTTGGTTTGCATTTCACTAATGACTGAGAATGTTGAACATTTAAGTCTTTCTCAGCCACTTAAGATTCCCTATTGAGAATTCTCTGTTTAAAAATTCCCAGTTTTAATTGAGTCATTTGTTTTCTTGATATCTAGCCTTTTGAGTTCTTTATACATTTTGTTTGAGTTTTTTTGTAGAATTTTGGATATTAGCCCTCTATTGGGTGTGTAGTTGATAAAAAAATATTTTACCATTCTGTAAGCTGCCACTTTGTCTGAATGATGGGATCTTTTGTCATGCAGAAGCTTTTCAGTTTCATGAGATCCCATTTATTAATTGTTGAAATTAGTGTCTGTGTTAATAGTGTTCTGCTCAGAAAGTCTTTTCCTATTTCATTGATTTCAGGGATCTTCCCTTCTTTTTCTTCTGTTAGGTTCAAGATATCTGGTTTTAGGTTGAGGTCTGTGTGGGAATTCCTTTCCATTAAATATTTTTTGGGATGTGGGGGTGTGTCAGCAATAGGGTGGCTTCTGTGTGCTGACATGATCTCTTATAAGGGAGAGAATGGTCTCCCATGTATTTCTGGTTTCTTCATCAAAGATCAGGAGTCCGTAGGCACTTGAATTACACCTGACTTCTCAGTGGAAACCATGAAAGCCAGAATGTCTTAGATAGATGTGCTGCCAACACTAAGAGACCATGAAGGCAATCCCAGAGTACTATTCGCAGCAAAGCTTGCATTCACCATCAATGGAGAAAAAAGATATTCCAGGACAAAAACAGATTTAAATAATAGGTAGCCACAAACCCAGCCTTACAGAAACTACTAGAAGGCAAAGCACAAACCAAGGAAGCTAAGAACACCCATAATAACACAGACATCAGACAACTCTCCACCACCACAACTCAAAGAAGGGAAACACACACTCTAATAGTAGGTTTCAACACTCCTCTCTCACCAATGGACAGGCTAAACAGACAGAAACTTAATGGAGCAATAAGAGATATCACAGATGTAGTGAAACAAATGAAATTAATAGACACCTATAGAACATTCCACCCAACAGAAAAGAAAATACCTTCTTCTCAGCATCTCATGGAACCTTCTCAAAAATTGATCACATAATCAGTAACAAAGCAAACATTCACAGATACAAAAGAAAATGTAGTAACCAGCTGTGTACTATTGGATTACCATGGAATAATGCTAGAATTCAACAACAATTCTACCCCCAGAATGCCTACAAACTCATGAAAACTGAACAGTCAACTACTCTCCAGAAGATGACATCAGATACCTTAGAATGAGAGATATAAGGGATTGTGAGCTGCCATATGGGTGCTGTTAACTGAACCTTTGTCCTCTGCAAGAGCGGCAAGTGCTCTTAATCATGGATTCATCAACCCAGCCCTAGAAGGTACTTCATTTTTTCCCTTAAACCCAGATGTCATTAGGAAAGATCCTTTTACAGATGGTGCTGAGAAAACTGGGTATGTACCTGTAGAAGAATGAAATCAGGTCGAGTCTCAAACTACATGAAACATTGAAAATAGATCACAGACTTCATGTGAAGACAGGACATGCTGAAACTGCAGGGAAGACACATCAACTATGTCCCGTGTCAACAATCATCCTATGCAGAGGTAGGAACTTCTGAATGGACTGTGACAGCAGAGAACACAACCCAAGGACTGACACATGGATTATAGCAAACTAAAAACCTGCCTAACAATGGAAGGAACCTCACAACTGAAGAGACAGCTTACAGATTTGAGAAATCATTGCCAACTCTGTATCGCATAGGGTTCTATTATGTAAAAACAGCCAAGATTAAACCAAATCCAATCCATACATGAGGTAATGAGGTGAGCAGACAGTCCTCAAAGGAAGAAATAGAAATGGCAAATAATATTTGATGATGGGTTCAACATCCTAAGCCATCAGGGAAAGGTGAAATTAAAATGATTTATACTCTCACCTTACTAGCTCAGAATGACTTTCATCAAGAAAACAGAACAACAGATGCTGGCAGGAATTTGAGGAAAGAGGAAACTTTACTCACTGCTAGTGAGCATAAATTGCAGCTACTGAGGAAATCAGTAAGTAGGTTTGTCAAAAATGAGAAAGTGGTGGGACAGATGTCTCAGGGAAAAGCACTGGCTGCTCTTACAGAGGAACTGGGTTTGGTTCCCAGCACCCACTTGGTGGCTCAGAACCATCTATAACTCCAGTTCCAGGGAATCCCTTTCTGGCCTCCACAGTCACCACGGATGTACACATATATTGCAGGAAAAATATTCACACACATAAAAATAAAAGATAAACAAATCTTTGAGGACGACAACCAAAACTATCACATGATCTGCCTATATGCCTCAGTGATAAATGCACTTCTTGTTCTTCCAGAGGACCAGCATTTGATTCCCAACACTCAAACCAGGCAGTTCACAACCACCTGTAACACAAGCCCCAGGAGGGTCTGACATCTCTCAGCTCTGTGGTCACACACACACACACACACAGACACACACACACACATTTAAAAGTAAAAAAATGACATTTGTAGGAAAATGGGTGAAATTACAGTTCAGAATGTTAGCTGAAATAAACTGCATTCAGATAAGCACTATGTTTTCTCTCATGTGTGTATTCTTGATTGAAGTTTCTATGTGTGAGTGGGTCGGTGTCCATGTGTGGATGACTCATGAAACTAGAGAACTGTGAGAGGGAAAAAGAGACCTGAAGGATTAGGTTACAGGAACACTGACAGAAGATAATGCAATATTGTACTGGGAGAGCAGAAATTAGGTTGTTGTGGGCAATGGAAAAACAGCAAGAATGGGACAGAGGGGAGGGCAAGGCAAAGGCCAGAGGGCAGGGTGTGGAAGAAGAAAACATGTGTAAAAATGCCATTATGAAATCTACTACTTTGTAGCTAACTTAATAATCTTGTAATGGGAAATACTTGTTCCTGTAGCCATCGTCCCACTTGAAATGGAGTCCATGGGGCAGGTGTTGTGCTATATTAGTTCAGACATCTATTACAGTACCAGGCATATGGTCATGCGTAAAGCATTTGCTGAGCCAGTTGTTGCCATGCATGCATCTAATTCCAGCATTTAGAGGACTAAGGAAGGCCCAAAGATTCTGGCTAGAGACTCACCTAATCTGAGCAAGACCTTATCTTAAATAATAATTGCCTATTTGCCAAATACATTTTGATAGCAATTATTGAGCTTTGTATATTATGTCTGTCGGTGATTGGTTTGATTTTATTATGATGCCTATAAGTTGTTGTACACGCATATAGTAGCCTCTTGATAATTGTGTTTATTTTCTATGACAACTCTCATGTTTAAAAACCATTAGACATTTAATTATTTGAAAGCATTCATCTGTAAAATAATTTGTTAATAAAATCTTTTTTGAGAGTTAATATTTGATTTTTTCTGGTTATTTTGACTTTTCCATTTTGATATTTTATTGTTTATGCTGTAATCCCTCTTAATATCTATTTTCTAAAATTTAGAAAGGTTTTTGCTATACATACCAGGGTAACCTTGGACTTGTTATGTAGCTCAGGCTAACCTTGAACTCAAGATTCTCCTCTCAGCTTCCAGAGTGCTGGGATTACTGGCATGCACCACCATGTCTTGCTCAATTATTTTTAAAATAAATTATGTGTCTAGGTGTTTTGTAAACTTTGTACATCATGTGCACACAATGTTCAAGTAGGCCAGAAGAGGGCATCAGATCCAGGGGACTGGAGTTACTGAGGGTTGTGATTGACCAAGCAGGTGCTGGCAATGAACACAGGCCCTTTGGAAGAACAAGTGCTCTTAACTGCTGAGCTACCCCTTCAGCCTCTCGTCAATTATTATGTACATGTATATTTATGCATATAAACATCTTCACTGCATGTAAGCATGTGTGTTGTGTGCTCCTAGATGAGAAGAACTGCAGTTACAGATGGTTTGAGTTTCTGTGTGAGTGCCAGAAATTGAATTCAGGTCCTCTGCAAGAGCAAACAGTTTTCTTAATCACAGAAAAAACCCTCCAGTCCTACATACATATAGTTTTTCTTTTCTTTTATTCTTCTTTTTTTTTGAGTCATGAGTTTACATAGCCCAGTACAATGGATTCTCCTGCTTTCCAAATCTGGGATTATAGGTATGTCCTACTGCACAAATATTTAGATCATCAACTCTTTTGGTTTTATGGGACAGGGTTTTTTTGTGTAGGCTTGGCTGTCTTAGAGCTCACTCTGTAGCCCAGGCTGGCCTCTAATGCATAGAGCTCTTCCTGCCTCTGGCTCCTGAGTGCTGGGATTAAAGGCATGTGCTCCCACCACTACCACCACCGGGCTTCATCAACATTTTCTTCCTTCATTTCTTTTCCTTCCTTCCTTCCTTCCTTCCTTTTTTTCTTTAAAAACTTATTTTTATTTATATGAGTACTCTACCTGCACGTCCAACTTTGTCAGACGAGGACATGGGATCACACTATAGACAGTTGTGAGCCAGTATGTGGTTACTGGGAACTGAACTCAGCACCTCTGGAAGAGTAAGCAGTGTTCTTAGATGCTGAGCCACCTCTTCAGACCCTCATCAACATTTTCTTATAGACTGATTTTTGTTTAAATTTTTCATGACTCAAACTAACTTGCACTATTACTAAACATAGACCATTTTTCATTTTAAGATTTCCTGGCTGTTATGTATTTTAGATAGGGTCTTACTATGTGACCCTGCCTGACCTGGAACTTGCAATCCCCCCAGTGTCTGATAACAAAGTGCTGGAATTGCTGATACAAGGCACACTCCTGACCTCTCTTTTATTGAGGAAGGGAAAAGGGTCTTCCTAGTAAAAAGTAGTTGTTTTGTTTTGTTTTGTTCTTTTTGATGGTACTAGGAATTGAGCCCAGGTCTGAAGCCACATGCTAAGAAAGTACTTTACCACAGGGCCATGTTTGTAGCCCATGTCAAATGCCATAGAAATTGTTAACGGTGAAAACAACTTTGTGTGGATTACTTGAATAGCTATTTTTGTAAAACTGTGGGTTTTACTTATACATTGCTTTTAAAAAAACAATAAAACTGGGTGCTAGTGGCTCACACCTTTAATCCCAGCAAATCCCAGCACTCCTGAGCCAGAGGCAGGCAGATGTCTGTGAGTTCAGGGCCAGCCTGGTCTACAGAATGAGTTCCACTGACAGCCAGAGCTAGACAGAGAAACCCTGTCTCAGACAAACCAGAATTTAAATCACACTGCAAAATCACTCAAATCAGACAATTTAATACCTTATATAGATGTTGGATATTTTTCTGAATAAATACTTTATCATGGATAGGTCTTGTATCCTTTATTTTTTTAGAACTTGAAAACATACCAAGTTGCATATTAAGAAGGCAATCAAAAACATTTCCTTCTGTGTTCAAGTCTGCATTATTTCAAGGCTATCCATCACACACGCAAACACACACACACACACACACATCGTAACAACAGCATCAAACATTAGTCTTTAAGCTTTAAATAACTAAAGACAATGCATTCCTTAAAGCAGGAGAGCATACCATGAAGTTACAGCAGTTTAGGTATAAAATATGGGGGGAATGAAATGTACTTCTGTGACAGGGATGTATCTCAGTGTTTTGTTCAGCTTGTGCTCAATCCTCAGCACCACAAATAACAAACCAAATTTCCTTGTGCATGACATTATCAACACATATATTATCCTTAAAGGTGTGTTTCAGGCCCATAGATCTTCTGTACCAAGTAGTCTAAAGGCCTGTTCAATAACCTAAACACTTTCGTCTCTATTTATGCCCCTATAACTGCTCCCTTTTTTGTACTCCCTTGTTTGCCATTGTGCCTTAAGGGAAAGTTGTCACCGAGTATCAAGAGTTAATATGCATGAAGAACTTAAGAGCAGTTGACCTATATAAACACTCAATAAATATTCAGAACAACTTGTAAAGGAGAGTCTGCCATTATCTCCATTAAAAAAGTGAAAAGTTCTATTTTATATTCTATGTATATTTTGTTTGTATAGGCATAACCACACATGCACGAGAGTGCCTATGGAGGTCACAAAAGGGGCACCAGATCTCCTTGAGCTGGAGTCACAGGCGGTTGTGACCTGCCCAATGTGGGTACTGGGAACTGAATTTGGGTCCTGTGGTAGAATAGGAACGACTCTAAACCACTGAGCAATCTCCCAGTATCTCCACTCTTTTTCTTTCTTTTTTTGGAAGACAGGTTTTTCTGTGTAGCTCTGGTTGTCTTGGAATTTGTCTGTAGACCAGGCTGGCCTCAAACCCAGAGATTAGACAGCCTCCGTTTAATTAAATACGTGCACCACCGCTCAACCTATCCCCATTCTTATACACAAGGGATTCAAAGTACAAAAAGGTGAGGTCATACCCCAGGTCATACAAATAACAGACTGTTTCCTGTCAATCTGTATCAAACTTCCCCACCTCCAATCCAGACAACTGCTGATCTAGACTAGACATGTTCTCCAAGGTATGTATATCTAGGTATCACTACATCAAAACTAAGATGTTGTTTGTTCTTCTCATGCTCATCCTTTCATGCATACATTGCTACCTAGAGACTGGCTGCTAGGACAGTCTGAATGCAGCAGCAGAATAGATTCTAACTGTCTTTCATTAGTCAGATATTAAAGGGATCTGACGTTAAAAGGGGAGACCATGTTTTGCTGCCCAATGAAATTGTTTTGCATTGGAAATATTTTAACTTTATTACATTTATTATTGTGTGTGTGTGTGTGTGTGTGTGTGTGTGAGAGAGAGAGAGAGAGAGAGAGAGAGAGAGAGAGAAAGAGAGAGAGAGACAGAAAGAGAGCGAGCAGCTGGTGGTCAGTAGCTGCTGATGCAGCAGGTTCTCTTCTACCATGTGGGTCTGGGGATTGAAAGCAGGTGTTTGGGTTTGTTGATAAGTGCCTTTACCTGCTGAGTCATCTTGCTTACCCAGATTTTTTTTTTAAATTAAAAGCATTGTAGGTGGTGGTGGCACGCACCTTTAATCTGAGCACTTTGGAAGCAGAGAAAGGTATATCCCAAAGTTCGATGCTAACCTGGTCTACAGAGTGAATGCCAGGAAAACTAGGGCTGCATCGAGAAATCTTGTCTCCAAAACAAACCAAAACAAACAAAGAAGCAAATAAATAAATAAAACCATTTTAGTTTTGAAACCTTATAATAAGATTGTTATTTTAAATTGAGTTTATATTGACATTTTCTTAGTTTAATTGCTAATATAATTAATACTGCCAGACTTAGACAGTAAAACCAAAGCTCTCTGAAGGAATTACTAACCTTTGGAGAGTGAGCGACTCAAGTGTGGAACTAGAGAAGACCCACTTTCACCATCTGATTCTACAGTTTCTGAGAACTAGCTACAGAACATGGCAGCATGCAGCTGAGATCCATAGTTGGAGGCACTTACGCTTGACGGGTATAAAGGTCTGGTTCGTCGAGGTCCTGAGATCTTAATTCCTGTGTGGAGAGGCAGCCAGCACCACCGGTGGAAATGGAACTGCGCTTCATGCTCAGAACCTAATTCATGATTTCAATATCAGAAAAATGTTCCAGATGCAAGTGGATCATTAAGCAATAATTGTCACTTTTATTCTGAAGTAGAAGAGTAACTAAGTTTATTCCTTTACGATAGTATTTTCCCTGTGTGCTGTATTTGTTTGTCATGTATACTTAAGTCCTCACTAAAGATAACACCTATGCAACTTCAAGTATTCAATACACTCGAGCAAGACAATGCAAAAATGAACATATATGATTCCTGCATCACACGGCAATCCATGATCGCAAAATTTCAATGTGTTATCCCGAATACATCACTGGTATCTCTTATGTCTATTTCAATGGTAACTCACAGACTGCTTGACAAGAAATCTCAGGCTCCTTAACTCTCCTCAAAATGTTTCCTTTGGCTTCAAAATCAGGATTCATTCTCTTTTCCTAATATCTACTTTTCTTGCTTTATGTTTAACCCCATAGTTTAATACCCACTATTGTCTTTCTGGTTCTAATCTCCCTTTCAGTAAAGACAAGCAATCCGTTCCATAACATAATGTAGAGGCTGCTTCCATTCTCAAAATATTTTAGTATCATAAGCATACCTATGTCAGACCCTGTCTTCGTCTCTGCAGCACTAGATGCTAGCCACTCAGCTTTTTCTGGTCCTGCCCTGGCTTCTTTCTAGGATAAGACAGAACTCACTGTTGATAAAATTATATATATATATATATGTAGTGAAGAGAAGTCACTCTATGCGATAAGGCTTATACAGGAGGCTTATTGGAAGATGAGAGAGAAGGGACAGAGAAGGCAGAGAGGGGAGCAGACTAGTCCCATGGGGTAAAGAGTGCGGGAGAGAGAGGGAGGTAGACACAGGAGAAGGGGGAGGTTAGGGGTAGGTCCACCTGTTACAAGGAACCATAGCAAATGTGCCCAGAAGTGGCTACAGGTGAAGTGCTCTTAGTGGCTACAGGTGAGGAGGTTTCCTGTCAGGACCCTAAGGACAGGCAGGCCAATGCAGATTCCCAAATACTAACACCAAATAATAACACCCACTTTATTGTTTGTTTGAGCTGGGGACTTTAGCACAATAGGCTGTGCACTGAGTCACATCACTCCTTGTTCGACTGCTTACATTCCACTTAGGTCTTATTCTCAAGCCTTCAGTTTCCCAGACTTTTTCTTCTTACATGGCTTTTCAGATGCTGCATTACCACAGGAACGCAGTGTTTAAACCTGTCCCTCCCAGGCAGTCCTCCCCTTCTCCCCCTCCCTGCGGAACACCTTGGTCAGCAATCAGCATCCTCTTTTCCCTCTCCAGGCGCTGCCCACACAAACTTACTGATCCCTGAACCCAGAACCTGGTAGATGCCGCCCCAGGTCTCTGATGCCACAGAGTTTCTTAGCAGGAACAGAGTTAACCCCATACCAGCAGTTACCTTTCTCTCTGGTTCTTGACCCCCAGCGCCCACTTCCAGTAAAATGCACAACTGCTTAGGAAGACACCCACCAATGCCAACCAGGAGCCATTTGGATTTTAAAGTCTCCGCCTGCGTGACGTCAGAAAGCCTCTTGCGAGTACTCTTAAGCAAGAAGGCTATGCCAGTTCCCAGACAGTGGTGGGAAGTCCTAGGGCAAAAGCTTAGATTTCTAAATCTTGCAGCTGTTGTGCCTCTGGCTAGAATTGTAGTTTTGTCCCTAGCAGCCCTTTTGAGATTCAGTCTTTCCTAGCCATCAGTGTGTCTCCTCATCTGTATTTGAGACAATCAAGTACTTTTGCAGCAGTGCCCAGTTGTTTTCCATAGTATCTTTTATTGTTGTTTTGTTTTGTAAAATATCCCTGGGCCTGGTGAAATGGCTCCATGGGTAAGAGCACTGCCTGCTCTTCCAAAGAAATGGGTTAAATCCCCAGGACCCATAACTATAACTCTAATTTCAGGAGGTCTGATGCCCTCTTCTGGCCTTCGTGGGCACCAGACACACGTGTGGTATACAGACATACATGTAGGCAAAACACTTTATACATAAAATAAAAATAATAAAGATCTTTTTTAAAAAAATAAAGGCAAATAAAAAGTATTCTTGTACAGTTTTATCAGGACCTAAGTTCTCAAAATTCATTTCAACATTCATCTTAGTTTCAAGATGCCTTAAGAAGTACAAAATTTGCTGGTCAGTGGTGGTACATTCCTTTACTCCCAGTACTCAAGAGGCAGAGGCAGGGGGATCTCTGTGAGTTTGAGAAGAGTCTACAGAAGAAATTCAAAATCACTTTAGCTAAGACATTTTAATTGGAAGTATTATCTCTGTTTGACCAAGATCTCCCATATTTTGTCATTACAAGGTCAATTAGT
Source organism: Chionomys nivalis (assembly GCF_950005125.1). Taxonomy (NCBI): domain Eukaryota; kingdom Metazoa; phylum Chordata; class Mammalia; order Rodentia; family Cricetidae; genus Chionomys; species Chionomys nivalis. The sequence continues at coordinate 85,014,611 of NC_080094.1, forward strand.
AAGACTATTGTAATAGCTATTGCTTATGCATTAACTACTCCTGAATTCTTTTTATAGAAGACTGAAGTGAGAAAGGATTAATGTTCTTAAATAAAGCAAGTTTTCACATACTAGTCCTTCTAAAATCATTCCTCATCAAAGAACTCATTGAAACATTTTTTTTTGTACAAATTTTAAAAAGTTGAAGTCTACAGTCATCAGGCTGGTAGTCATAGACACACAAAAACCTGACAAGCTTGCTTTCTATGTCTACTTCTGAATGCCACTCAGGATCAAGTGAGATAATTGTATCAGGATTTTAGCTTAGTGATACATGGCGTTAATAAATTAAAATTCATCCTAAGGAATGTAGTGGGAAGAAATGATAATGTAATCAAGTTGAATTTAATTTGCTAGATATTTTATAATGACATTTTAAGTCATAAGCAACTGTAATATACTTTACTATTAGAAACTCTTTTAATTAATGCAGGCCACCTTATTCCCATGTGGTTATGCCGTGGCAGTATCTGTGAAAAATTCTTCAGAGCAGGTAATAGGGATATGTTACATCTCTTTTTATCTTCTTTTTTTTTCTGAGACAAGCTTGTCTATTTAACAGTCTTGGCTGTGTCCCTTTTTTACCTTTTATGTTAATTCTTTAAAAACAACTACTTCTTTATTTTATTTATTGTATTATGTGTAGTTGGAATTTCCCTTTGGGCCACCAAGAAACTCCCAAATAATTTATTATGAATGCTTCTTATTAATTATAAGTGCTTAGTCTTAGCTTAGGCTCGTCCTGCTAGCTTTTTGAACTTAATTTAACCTGTTTCTATTCATCTACATTTTTCCTTGGGGCTTTTTACCTTTCTTTTATTCTGTATGTCTTGGTTTCCTGCTTCCTCCATGTGTGTCTGATTGGCCACTGGTTTCTCCCTGGTATCTCTTTTTCTTTCTTCCTTTCTAAGCCTAAATTCCTCCTGCTACTCAGTTTCCCTGCCTGCAAGTCCTGCCTATACCTCTTTCTTGCTATTGGCCATTTAGCTTTTTGTTAGACTAATCAGGTGCCTTAGGCAGACAAGGTAAAACAGCAACACATTTTTACATATAATTCAACAAATGCAACACGTCTTTACATAGTTATACAAATATTTTGTAACAATGAAACATCATTTCTCCTTTTACTTTTTTTCTTCAAACCCGCTCTTATATGCCTCCTTGTTCCCTTTCAAATTCATGGATTTTTCATTAATTTTGTTACATGCATATGTGTATGTAACCTGCCCGATCTGTATGTTACTTGTCTGTATGCTGTCAGGGTTATAATTAGGTTGAAGGGAGATAAATACACAGGGAGAAAGGAGAGCAAAATAATAGTATGGATATGTGAAAAAAGTCACAAGGATTCATACTGTTAAGTACCTAAGAAACTATAACACACACATACTTTAATTTAGTATAATGTTATTTGTATGTATGATTCAGGGCTCACCATTTGGTATTGGATAAGCATTTCATGTACTCTTCCCACAGTAGGACTAAAACTGTTTCTCCACTCCCGGCATTTGTGAGTTCCCTATAGTTCTTCTTGTAGGGCTGGTTGGCCCCTTGTCCCTTATAGATTGCCTCTTGTCCTTATTCAGCTCATACTTAAGCAGCCATGTTAATAAGATTTTATTGGTGTAGATTCTGACATTCCTAGGAGATACAATGTCACAGCAAACTCCATGATGCTCTGGCTCTTATAATCTATGTGTCCCCTCCTTTACAATGTTTCGTGATACTTATGTGTAGTGATATTTCATTTGTATTTTAATAAAGAAAGTTTAGCTGAAGATCAGAGAGTAAGTGGTAGCACACACCTTTAATCTCAGTAGCCACACTAGTTTGCCATAGAAACCTGGCGGTGCACGCCTTTAATCCCAGTGGTGCACATCTTTAATCCCAACCTAAAGAATGGAATGCAAGACAGAAGGAGAAAGCTCTCAGACACAGTCTCATCACCCTGTTATTTGATTTCTCTGTTAGATTGCCTTCACATATGCATTTATTTCAGGAAGCATCGACTGTATCAATACCCATGCCACTGCACACTACTTCCGTGGCCTTAGTTTTAGCTGTTTCTCCCTTTATACACTCCCTCGTCCCTCTATTTCTCTCCTTGCACCTCCCCTCACCAGCCTGTACCTTTCTATTCTGTTTCTCTTTCCTGATGAGATGCTTCTCTCCTCCTTAGTCTGTTACTCTATGCTTAATCTCTGTGATTCTGTATATCCACATGTAAGCTAATACATGCCACATTTGGCTTTCTGTGTCTGGGTACCTCACTCAGGGTGATTTCTCCCCCTAGTTCTACCCATTTACTGTGAATTTAATTCTCTTTAATGGCTGAGTAATATTCATTTGTATAAAGGTTCCAATTTTTATTATCCATTCATATTCATGTCTTGAATATGTTATCCAATTTCTGGGCATTATTAATAGAGCGGCAATGGACATGGTTGAGTAAGCGTCTCTGTGGTAGGATGAAGTTTCCTTTGGGTAAATGCCCAAGAGTGATAGAGCTGGATCACAAGGTAGATCAGTTCCCATCTCTCTAAGGTAAATCCACACTCATTTCCATAGTGACTGTATGAGTCTGCACTCCTACCAGCAGTGGATGAGTGTACCCCTTATTCTATGTCCTTGCCAGCAGGAACTGTCAATCGTATTATTGATCCTAAGGATTCTGACAGGTGTAAAATGGACTCTCAAAGCAGACTTGGTTTGCATTTCACTAATGACTGAGAATGTTGAACATTTAAGTCTTTCTCAGCCACTTAAGATTCCCTATTGAGAATTCTCTGTTTAAAAATTCCCAGTTTTAATTGAGTCATTTGTTTTCTTGATATCTAGCCTTTTGAGTTCTTTATACATTTTGTTTGAGTTTTTTTGTAGAATTTTGGATATTAGCCCTCTATTGGGTGTGTAGTTGATAAAAAAATATTTTACCATTCTGTAAGCTGCCACTTTGTCTGAATGATGGGATCTTTTGTCATGCAGAAGCTTTTCAGTTTCATGAGATCCCATTTATTAATTGTTGAAATTAGTGTCTGTGTTAATAGTGTTCTGCTCAGAAAGTCTTTTCCTATGTCATTGATTTCAGGGATCTTCCCTTCTTTTTCTTCTGTTAGGTTCAAGATATCTGGTTTTAGGTTGAGGTCTGTGTGGGAATTCCTTTCCATTAAATATTTTTTGGGATGTGGGGGTGTGTCAGCAATAGGGTGGCTTCTGTGTGCTGACATGATCTCTTATAAGGGAGAGAATGGTCTCCCATGTATTTCTGGTTTCTTCATCAAAGATCAGGAGTCCGTAGGCACTTGAATTACACCTGACTTCTCAGTGGAAACCATGAAAGCCAGAATGTCTTAGATAGATGTGCTGCCAACACTAAGAGACCATGAAGGCAATCCCAGAGTACTATTCGCAGCAAAGCTTGCATTCACCATCAATGGAGAAAAAAGATATTCCAGGACAAAAACAGATTTAAATAATAGGTAGCCACAAACCCAGCCTTACAGAAACTACTAGAAGGCAAAGCACAAACCAAGGAAGCTAAGAACACCCATAATAACACAGACATCTGACAACTCTCCACCACCACAACTCAAAGAAGGGAAACACACACTCTAATAGTAGGTTTCAACACTCCTCTGTCACCAATGGACAGGCTAAACAGACAGAAACTTAATGGAGCAATAAGAGATATCACAGATGTAGTGAAACAAATGAAATTCATAGACATCTATAGAACATTCCACACAACAGAAAAGAAAATACCTTCTTCTCAGCATCTCATGGAACCTTCTCAAAAATTGATCACATAATCAGTAACAAAGCAAACATTCACAGATACAAAAGAAAATGTAGTAACCAGCTGTGTACTATTGGATTACCATGGAATAATGCTAGAATTCAACAACAATTCTACCCCCAGAATGCCTACAAACTCATGAAAACTGAACAGTCAACTACTCTCCAGAAGATGACATCAGATACCTTAGAATTAGAGATATAAGGGATTGTGAGCTGCCATATGGGTGCTGTTAACTGAACCTTTGTCCTCTGCAAGAGCGGCAAGTGCTCTTAATCATGGATTCATCAACCCAGCCCTAGAAGGTACTTCATTTTTTCCCTTAAACCCAGATGTCATTAGGAAAGATCCTTTTACAGATGGTGCTGAGAAAACTGGGTATGTACCTGTAGAAGAATGAAATCAGGTCGAGTCTCAAACTACATGAAACATTGAAAATAGATCACAGACTTCATGTGAAGACAGGACATGCTGAAACTGCAGGGAAGACACATCAACTATGTCCCGTGTCAACAATCATCCTATGCAGAGGTAGGAACTTCTGAATGGACTGTGACAGCAGAGAACACAACCCAAGGACTGACACATGGATTATAGCAAACTAAAAACCTGCCTAACAATGGAAGGAACCTCACAACTGAAGAGACAGCTTACAGATTTGAGAAATCATTGCCAACTCTGTATCGCATAGGGTTCTATTATGTAAAAACAGCCAAGATTAAACCAAATCCAATCCATACATGAGGTAATGAGGTGAGCAGACAGTCCTCAAAGGAAGAAATAGAAATGGCAAATAATATTTGATGATGGGTTCAACATCCTAAGCCATCAGGGAAAGGTGAAATTAAAATGATTTATACTCTCACCTTACTAGCTCAGAATGACTTTCATCAAGAAAACAGAACAACAGATGCTGGCAGGAATTTGAGGAAAGAGGAAACTTTACTCACTGCTAGTGAGCATAAATTGCAGCTACTGAGGAAATCAGTAAGTAGGTTTGTCAAAAATGAGAAAGTGGTGGGACAGATGTCTCAGGGAAAAGCACTGGCTGCTCTTACAGAGGAACTGGGTTTGGTTCCCAGCACCCACTTGGTGGCTCAGAACCATCTATAACTCCAGTTCCAGGGAATCCCTTTCTGGCCTCCACAGTCACCACGGATGTACACATATATTGCAGGAAAAATATTCACACACATAAAAATAAAAGATAAACAAATCTTTGAGGACGACAACCAAAACTATCACATGATCTGCCTATATGCCTCAGTGATAAAGAGCACTTCTTGTTCTTCCAGAGGACCAGCATTTGATTCCCAACACTCAAACCAGGCAGTTCACAACCACCTGTAACACAAGCCCCAGGAGGGTCTGACATCTCTCATCTCTGTGGTCACACACACACACACACACACACACAGATTTAAAAGTAAAAAAATGACATTTGTAGGAAAATGGGTGAAATTTCAATTCAGAATTTTAGCTGAAATAAACTGCATTCAGATAAGCACTATGTTTTCTCTCATGTGTGCAGCCTTGATTGAAGTTTCTATGTGTGAGTGGGTCGGTGTCCATGTGTGGATGACTCATGAAACTAGAGAACTGTGAGAGGGAAAAAGAGACCTGAAGGATTAGGGTACAGGAACACTGACAGAAGATAATGCAATATTGTACTGGGAGAGCAGAAATTAGGTTGTTGTGGGCAATGGAAAAACAGCAAGAATGGGACAGAGGGGAGGGCAAGGCAAAGGCCAGAGGGCAGGGTGTGGAAGAAGAAAACATGTGTAAAAATGCCATTATGAAATCTACTACTTTGTAGCTAACTTAATAATCTTGTAATGGGAAATACTTGTTCCTGTAGCCATCGTCCCACTTGAAATGGAGTCCATGGGGCAGGTGTTGTGCTATATTAGTTCAGACATCTATTACAGTACCAGGCATATGGTCATGCGTAAAGCATTTGCTGAGCCAGTTGTTGCCATGCATGCATCTAATTCCAGCATTTAGAGGACTAAGGAAGGCCCAAAGATTCTGGCTAGAGACTCACCTAATCTGAGCAAGACCTTATCTTAAATAATAATTGCCTATTTGCCAAATACATTTTGATAGCAATTATTGAGCTTTGTATATTATGTCTGTCGGTGATTGGTTTGATTTTATTATGATGCCTATAAGTTGTTGTACACGCATATAGTAGCCTCTTGATAATTGTGTTTATTTTCTATGACAACTCTCATGTTTAAAAACCATCTGAGCTTTAATTATTTGAAAGCATTCATCTGTAAAATAATTTGTTAATAAATCATTTTGTGAGAGTTAATATTTGATTTTTTTCTGGTTATTTTGACTTTTCCATTTTGATATTTTATTGTTTATGCTGTAATCCCTCTTAATATCTATTTTCTAAAATTTAGAAAGGTTTTTGCTATACATACCAGGGTAACCTTGGACTTGTTATGTAGCTCAGGCTAACCTTGAACTCAAGATTCTCCTCTCAGCTTCCAGAGTGCTGGGATTACTGGCATGCACCACCATGTCTTGCTCAATTATTTTTAAAATAAATTATGTGTCTAGGTGTTTTGTAAACTTTGTACATCATGTGCACACAATGTTCAAGTAGGCCAGAAGAGGGCATCAGATCCAGGGGACTGGAGTTACTGAGGGTTGTGATTGACCAAGCAGGTGCTGGCAATGAACACAGGCCCTTTGGAAGAACAAGTGCTCTTAACTGCTGAGCTACCTCTTCAGCCTCTCGTCAATTATTATGTACATGTATATTTATGCATATAAACATCTTCACTGCATGTAAGCATGTGTGTTGTGTGCTCCTAGATGAGAAGAACTGCAGTTACAGATGGTTTGAGTTTCTGTGTGAGTGCCAGAAATTGAATTCAGGTCCTCTGCAAGAGCAAACAGTTTTCTTAATCACAGAAAAAACACTCCAGTCCTACATACATATAGTTTTTCTTTTCTTTTATTCTTCTTTTTTTTTTGAGTCATGAGTTTACATAGCCCAGAACAATGGATTCTCCTGCTTTCCAAATCTGGGATTATAGGTATGTCCTACTGCACAAATATTTAGATCATCAACTCTTTTGGTTTTATGGGACAGGGTTTCTTTGTGTAGGCTTGGCTGTCTTGGAGCTCACTCTGTAGCCCAGGCTGGCCTCTAATGCATAGAGCTCTTCCTGCCTCTGGCTCCTGAGTGCTGGGATTAAAGGCATGTGCTCCCACCACTACCACCACCGGGCTTCATCAACTTTTTCTTCCTTCATTTCTTTTCCTTCCTTCCTTCCTTCCTTCCTTCCTTCCTTTTTTTCTTTAAAAACTTATTTTTATTTATATGAGTACTCTACCTGCACGTCCAACTTTGTCAGACGAGGACATGGGATCACACTATAGACAGTTGTGAGCCAGTATGTGGTTACTGGGAACTGAACTCAGCACCTCTGGAAGAGTAAGCAGTGTTCTTAGATGCTGAGCCACCTCTTCAGACCCTCATCAACATTTTCTTATAGACTGATTTTTGTTTAAATTTTTCATGACTCAAACTAACTTGCACTATTACTAAACATAGACCATTTTTCATTTTAAGATTTCCTGGCTGTTATGTATTTTAGATAGGGTCTTACTATGTGACCCTGCCTGACCTGGAACTTGCAATCCCCCCAGTGTCTGATAACAAAGTGCTGGAATTGCTGATACAAGGCACACTCCTGACCTCTCTTTTATTGAGGAAGGGAAAAGGGTCTTCCTAGTAAAAAGTAGTTGTTTTGTTTTGTTTTGTTCTTTTTGATGGTACTAGGAATTGAGCCCAGGTCTGAAGCCACATGCTAAGAAAGTACTTTACCACAGGGCCATGTTTGTAGCCCATGTCAAATGCCATAGAAATTGTTAACGGTGAAAACAACTTTGTGTGGATTACTTGAATAGCTATTTTTGTAAAACTGTGGGTTTTACTTATACATTGCTTTTAAAAAAACAATAAAACTGGGTGGTAGTGGCTCACACCTTTAATCCCAGCAAATCCCAGCACTCCTGAGCCAGAGGCAGGCAGATGTCTGTGAGTTCAGGGCCAGCCTGGTCTACAGAATGAGTTCCACTGACAGCCAGAGCTAGACAGAGAAACCCTGTCTCAGACAAACCAGAATTTAAACCACACTGCAAAATCACTCAAATCAGACAATTTAATACCTTATATAGATGTTGGATATTTTTCTGAATAAATACTTTATCATGGATAGGTCTTGTATCCTTTAATTTTTAGAACTTGAAAACATACCAAGTTGCATATTAAGAAGGCAATCAAAAACATTTCCTTCTGTGTTCAAGTCTGCAATATTTCAAGGCTATCCATCACACACGCAAACACACACACACACACATCGTAACAACAGCATCAAACATTAGTCTTTAAGCTTTAAATAACTAAAGACAATGCATTCCTTAAAGCAGGAGAGCATACCATGAAGTTACAGCAGTTTAGGTATAAAATATGGGGGGAATGAAATGTACTTCTGTGACAGGGATGTATCTCAGTGTTTTGTTCAGCTTGTGCTCAATCCTCAGCACCACAAATAACAAACCAAATTTCCTTGTGCATGACATTATCAACACATATATTATCCTTAAAGGTGTGTTTCAGGCCCATAGATCTTCTGTACCAAGTAGTCTAAAGGCCTGTTCAATAACCTAAACACTTTCGTCTCTATTTATGCCCCTATAACTGCTCCCTTTTTTGTACTCCCTTGTTTGCCATTGTGCCTTAAGGGAAAGTTGTCACCGAGTATCAAGAGTTAATATGCATGAAGAACTTAAGAGCAGTTGACCTATATAAACACTCAATAAATATTCAGAACAACTTGTAAAGGAGAGTCTGCCATTATCTCCATTAAAAAAGTGAAAAGTTCTATTTTATATTCTATGTATATTTTGTTTGTATAGGCATAACCACACATGCACGAGAGTGCCTATGGAGGTCACAAAAGGGGCACCAGATCTCCTTGAGCTGGAGTCACAGGCGGTTGTGACCTGCCCAATGTGGGTACTGGGAACTGAATTTGGGTCCTGTGGTAGAATAGGAACGACTCTAAACCACTGAGCAATCTCCCAGTATCTCCACTCTTTTTCTTTCTTTTTTTGGAAGACAGGTTTTTCTGTGTAGCTCTGGTTGTCTTGGAATTTGTCTGTAGACCAGGCTGGCCTCAAACCCAGAGATTAGACTGCCTCCGTTTAATTAAATACGTGCACCACCGCTCAACCTATCCCCATTCTTATACACAAGGGATTCAAAGTACAAAAAGGTGAGGTCATACCCCAGGTCATACAAATAACAGACTGTTTCCTGTCAATCTGTATCAAACTTCCCCACCTCCAATCCAGACAACTGCTGATCTAGACTAGACATGTTCTCCAAGGTATGTATATCTAGGTATCACTACATCAAAACTAAGATGTTGTTTGTTCTTCTCATGCTCATCCTTTCATGCATACATTGCTACCTAGAGACTGGCTGCTAGGACAGTCTGAATGCAGCAGCAGAATAGATTCTAACTGTCTTTCATTAGTCAGATATTAAAGGGATCTGACGTTAAAAGGGGAGACCATGTTTTGCTGCCCAATGAAATTGTTTTGCATTGGAAATATTTTAACTTTATTACATTTATTATTGTGTGTGTGTGTGTGTGTGAGAGAGAGAGAGAGAGAGAGAGAGACAGACAGAAAGAGAGCGAGCAGCTGGTGGTCAGTAGCTGCTGATGCAGCAGGTTCTCTTCTACCATGTGGGTCTGGGGATTGAAAGCAGGTGTTTGGGTTTGTTGATAAGTGCCTTTACCTGCTGAGTCATCTTGCTTACCCAGATTTTTTTTTTTAAATTAAAAGCATTGTAGGTGGTGGTGGCACGCACCTTTAATCTGAGCACTTTGGAAGCAGAGAAAGGTATATCCCAAAGTTCGATGCTAACCTGGTCTACAGAGTGAATGCCAGGAAAACTAGGGCTGCATCGAGAAATCTTGTCTCCAAAACAAACCAAAACAAACAAAGAAGCAAATAAATAAATAAAACCATTTTAGTTTTGAAACCTTATAATAAGATTGTTATTTTAAATTGAGTTTATATTGACATTTTCTTAGTTTAATTGCTAATATAATTAATACTGCCAGACTTAGACAGTAAAACCAAAGCTCTCTGAAGGAATTACTAACCTTTGGAGAGTGAGCGACTCAAGTGTGGAACTAGAGAAGACCCACTTTCACCATCTGATTCTACAGTTTCTGAGAACTAGGTACAGAACATGGCAGCATGCAGCTGAGATCCATAGTTGGAGGCACTTACGCTTGACGGGTATAAAGGTCTGGTTCGTCGAGGTCCTGAGATCTTAATTCCTGTGTGGAGAGGCAGCCAGCACCACCGGTGGAAATGGAACTGCGCTTCATGCTCAGAACCTAATTCATGATTTCAATATCAGAAAAATGTTCCAGATGCAAGTGGATCATTAAGCAATAATTGTCACTTTTATTCTGAAGTAGAAGAGTAACTAAGTTTATTCCTTTACGATAGTATTTTCCCTGTGTGCTGTATTTGTTTGTCATGTATACTTAAGTCCTCACTAAAGATAACACCTATGCAACTTCAAGTATTCAATACACTCGAGCAAGACAATGCAAAAATGAACATATATGATTCCTGCATCACACGGCAATCCATGATCGCAAAATTTCAATGTGTTATCCCGAATACATCACTGGTATCTCTTATGTCTATTTCAATGGTAACTCACAGACTGCTTGACAAGAAATCTCAGGCTCCTTAACTCTCCTCAAAATGTTTCCTTTGGCTTCAAAATCAGGATTCATTCTCTTTTCCTAATATCTACTTTTCTTGCTTTAGGTTTAACCCCATAGTTTAATACCCACTATTGTCTTTCTGGTTCTAATCTCCCTTTCAGTAAAGACAAGCAATCCGTTCCATAACATAATGTAGAGGCTGCTTCCATTCTCAAAATATTTTAGTATCATAAGCATACCTATGTCAGACCCTGTCTTCGTCTCTGCAGCACTAGATGCTAGCCACTCAGCTTTTTCTGGTCCTGCCCTGGCTTCTTTCTAGGATAAGACAGAACTCACTGTTGATAAAATTATATATATATATATATATATGTAGTGAAGAGAAGTCACTCTATGCGATAAGGCTTATACAGGAGGCTTATTGGAAGATGAGAGAGAAGGGACAGAGAAGGCAGAGAGGGGAGCAGACTAGTCCCATGGGGTAAAGAGTGCGGGAGAGAGAGGGAGGTAGACACAGGAGAAGGGGGAGGTTAGGGGTAGGTCCACCTGTTACAAGGAACCATAGCAAATGTGCCCAGAAGTGGCTACAGGTGAAGTGCTCTTAGTGGCTACAGGTGAGGAGGTTTCCTGTCAGGACCCTAAGGACAGGCAGGCCAATGCAGATTCCCAAATACTAACACCAAATAATAACACCCACTTTATTGTTTGTTTGAGCTGGGGACTTTAGCACAATAGGCTGTGCACTGAGTCACATCACTCCTTGTTCGACTGCTTACATTCCACTTAGGTCTTATTCTCAAGCCTTCAGTTTCCCAGACTTTTTCTTCTTACATGGCTTTTCAGATGCTGCATTACCACAGGAACGCAGTGTTTTAACCTGTCCCTCCCAGGCAGTCCTCCCCTTCTCCCCCTCCCTGCGGAACACCTTGGTCAGCAATCAGCATCCTCTTTTCCCTCTCCAGGCGCTGCCCACACAAACTTACTGATCCCTGAACCCAGAACCTGGTAGATGCCGCCCCAGGTCTCTGATGCCACAGAGTTTCTTAGCAGGAACAGAGTTAACCCCATACCAGCAGTTACCTTTCTCTCTGGTTCTTGACCCCCAGCGCCCACTTCCAGTAAAAATGCACAACTGCTTAGGAAGACACCCACCAATGCCAACCAGGAGCCATTTGGATTTTAAAGTCTCCGCCTGCGTGACGTCAGAAAGCCTCTTGCGAGTACTCTTAAGCAAGAAGGCTATGCCAGTTCCCAGACAGTGGTGGGAAGTCCTAGGGCAAAAGCTTAGATTTCTAAATCTTGCAGCTGTTGTGCCTCTGGCTAGAATTGTAGTTTTGTCCCTAGCAGCCCTTTTGAGTTCAGTCTTTCCTAGCCATCAGTGTGTCTCCTCATCTGTATTTGAGACAATCAAGTACTTTTGCAGCAGTGCCCAGTTGTTTTCCATAGTATCTTTTATTGTTGTTTTGTTTTGTAAAATATCCCTGGGCCTGGTGAAATGGCTCCATGGGTAAGAGCACTGCCTGCTCTTCCAAAGAAATGGGTTAAATCCCCAGGACCCATAACTATAACTCTAATTTCAGGAGGTCTGATGCCCTCTTCTGGCCTTCGTGGGCACCAGACACACGTGTGGTATACAGACATACATGTAGGCAAAACACTTTATACATAAAATAAAAATAATAAAGATCTTTTTTAAAAAAAATAAAGGCAAATAAAAAGTATTCTTGTACAGTTTTATCAGGACCTAAGTTCTCAAAATTCATTTCAACATTCATCTTAGTTTCAAGATGCCTTAAGAAGTACAAAATTTGCTGGTCAGTGGTGGTACATTCCTTTACTCCCAGTACTCAAGAGGCAGAGGCAGGGGGATCTCTGTGAGTTTGAGAAGAGTCTACAGAAGAAATTCAAAATCACTTTAGCTAAGACATTTTAATTGGAAGTATTATCTCTGTTTGACCAAGATCTCCCATATTTTGTCATTACAAGGTCAATTAGTAAGACTATTGTAATAGCTATTGCTTATGCATTAACTACTCCTGAATTCTTTTTATAGAAGACTGAAGTGAGAAAGGATTAATGTTCTTAAATAAAGCAAGTTTTCACATACTAGTCCTTCTAAAATCATTCCTCATCAAAGAACTCATTGAAACATTTTTTTTTGTACAAATTTTAAAAAGTTGAAGTCTACAGTCATCAGGCTGGTAGTCATAGACACACAAAAACCTGACAAGCTTGCTTTCTATGTCTACTTCTGAATGCCACTCAGGATCAAGTGAGATAATTGTATCAGGATTTTAGCTTAGTGATACATGGCGTTAATAAATTAAAATTCATCCTAAGGAATGTAGTGGGAAGAAATGATAATGTAATCAAGTTGAATTTAATTTGCTAGATATTTTATAATGACATTTTAAGTCATAAGCAACTGTAATATACTTTACTATTAGAAACTCTTTTAATTAATGCAGGCCACCTTATTCCCATGTGGTTATGCCGTGGCAGTATCTGTGAAAAATTCTTCAGAGCAGGTAATAGGGATATGTTACATCTCTTTTTATCTTCTTTTTTTTTCTGAGACAAGCTTGTCTATTTAACAGTCTTGGCTGTGTCCCTTTTTTACCTTTTATGTTAATTCTTTAAAAACAACTACTTCTTTATTTTATTTATTGTATTATGTGTAGTTGGAATTTCCCTTTGGGCCACCAAGAAACTCCCAAATAATTTATTATGAATGCTTCTTATTAATTATAAGTGCTTAGTCTTAGCTTAGGCTCGTCCTGCTAGCTTTTTGAACTTAATTTAACCTGTTTCTATTCATCTACATTTTTCCTTGGGGCTTTTTACCTTTCTTTTATTCTGTATGTCTTGGTTTCCTGCTTCCTCCATGTGTGTCTGATTGGCCACTGGTTTCTCCCTGGTATCTCTTTTTCTTTCTTCCTTTCTAAGCCTAAATTCCTCCTGCTACTCAGTTTCCCTGCCTGCAAGTCCTGCCTATACCTCTTTCTTGCTATTGGCCATTTAGCTTTTTGTTAGACTAATCAGGTGCCTTAGGCAGACAAGGTAAAACAGCAACACATTTTTACATATAATTCAACAAATGCAACACGTCTTTACATAGTTATACAAATATTTTGTAACAATGAAACATCATTTCTCCTTTTACTTTTTTTCTTCAAACCCGCTCTTATATGCCTCCTTGTTCCCTTTCAAATTCATGGATTTTTCATTAATTTTGTTACATGCATATGTGTATGTAACCTGCCCGATCTGTATGTTACTTGTCTGTATGCTGTCAGGGTTATAATTAGGTTGAAGGGAGATAAATACACAGGGAGAAAGGAGAGCAAAATAATAGTATGGATATGTGAAAAAAGTCACAAGGATTCATACTGTTAAGTACCTAAGAAACTATAACACACACATACTTTAATTTAGTATAATGTTATTTGTATGTATGATTCAGGGCTCACCATTTGGTATTGGATAAGCATTTCATGTACTCTTCCCACAGTAGGACTAAAACTGTTTCTCCACTCCCGGCATTTGTGAGTTCCCTATAGTTCTTCTTGTAGGGCTGGTTGGCCCCTTGTCCCTTATAGATTGCCTCTTGTCCTTATTCAGCTCATACTTAAGCAGCCATGTTAATAAGATTTTATTGGTGTAGATTCTGACATTCCTAGGAGATACAATGTCACAGCAAACTCCATGATGCTCTGGCTCTTATAATCTATGTGTCCCCTCCTTTACAATGTTTCGTGATACTTATGTGTAGTGATATTTCATTTGTATTTTAATAAAGAAAGTTTAGCTGAAGATCAGAGAGTAAGTGGTAGCACACACCTTTAATCTCAGTAGCCACACTAGTTTGCCATAGAAACCTGGCGGTGCACGCCTTTAATCCCAGTGGTGCACATCTTTAATCCCAACCTAAAGAATGGAATGCAAGACAGAAGGAGAAAGCTCTCAGACACAGTCTCATCACCCTGTTATTTGATTTCTCTGTTAGATTGCCTTCACATATGCATTTATTTCAGGAAGCATTGACTGTATCAATACCCATGCCACTGCACACTACTTCCGTGGCCTTAGTTTTAGCTGTTTCTCCCTTTATACACTCCCTCGTCCCTCTATTTCTCTCCTTGCACCTCCCCTCACCAGCCTGTACCTTTCTATTCTGTTTCTCTTTCCTGATGAGATGCTTCTCTCCTCCTTAGTCTGTTACTCTATGCTTAATCTCTGTGATTCTGTATATCCACATGTAAGCTAATACATGCCACATTTGGCTTTCTGTGTCTGGGTACCTCACTCAGGGTGATTTCTCCCCCTAGTTCTACCCATTTACTGTGAATTTAATTCTCTTTAATGGCTGAGTAATATTCATTTGTATAAAGGTTCCAATTTTTATTATCCATTCATATTCATGTCTTGAATATGTTATCCAATTTCTGGGCATTATTAATAGAGCGGCAATGGACATGGTTGAGTAAGCGTCTCTGTGGTAGGATGAAGTTTCCTTTGGGTAAATGCCCAAGAGTGATAGAGCTGGATCACAAGGTAGATCAGTTCCCATCTCTCTAAGGTAAATCCACACTCATTTCCATAGTGACTGTATGAGTCTGCACTCCTACCAGCAGTGGATGAGTGTACCCCTTATTCTATGTCCTTGCCAGCAGGAACTGTCAATCGTATTATTGATCCTAAGGATTCTGACAGGTGTAAAATGGACTCTCAAAGCAGACTTGGTTTGCATTTCACTAATGACTGAGAATGTTGAACATTTAAGTCTTTCTCAGCCACTTAAGATTCCCTATTGAGAATTCTCTGTTTAAAAATTCCCAGTTTTAATTGAGTCATTTGTTTTCTTGATATCTAGCCTTTTGAGTTCTTTATACATTTTGTTTGAGTTTTTTTGTAGAATTTTGGATATTAGCCCTCTATTGGGTGTGTAGTTGATAAAAAAATATTTTACCATTCTGTAAGCTGCCACTTTGTCTGAATGATGGGATCTTTTGTCATGCAGAAGCTTTTCAGTTTCATGAGATCCCATTTATTAATTGTTGAAATTAGTGTCTGTGTTAATAGTGTTCTGCTCAGAAAGTCTTTTCCTATGTCATTGATTTCAGGGATCTTCCCTTCTTTTTCTTCTGTTAGGTTCAAGATATCTGGTTTTAGGTTGAGGTCTGTGTGGGAATTCCTTTCCATTAAATATTTTTTGGGATGTGGGGGTGTGTCAGCAATAGGGTGGCTTCTGTGTGCTGACATGATCTCTTATAAGGGAGAGAATGGTCTCCCATGTATTTCTGGTTTCTTCATCAAAGATCAGGAGTCCGTAGGCACTTGAATTACACCTGACTTCTCAGTGGAAACCATGAAAGCCAGAATGTCTTAGATAGATGTGCTGCCAACACTAAGAGACCATGAAGGCAATCCCAGAGTACTATTCGCAGCAAAGCTTGCATTCACCATCAATGGAGAAAAAAGATATTCCAGGACAAAAACAGATTTAAATAATAGGTAGCCACAAACCCAGCCTTACAGAAACTACTAGAAGGCAAAGCACAAACCAAGGAAGCTAAGAACACCCATAATAACACAGACATCTGACAACTCTCCACCACCACAACTCAAAGAAGGGAAACACACACTCTAATAGTAGGTTTCAACACTCCTCTCTCACCAATGGACAGGCTAAACAGACAGAAACTTAATGGAGCAATAAGAGATATCACAGATGTAGTGAAACAAATGAAATTCATAGACATCTATAGAACATTCCACCCAACAGAAAAGAAAATACCTTCTTCTCAGCATCTCATGGAACCTTCTCAAAAATTGATCACATAATCAGTAACAAAGCAAACATTCACAGATACAAAAGAAAATGTAGTAACCAGCTGTGTACTATTGGATTACCATGGAATAATGCTAGAATTCAACAACAATTCTACCCCCAGAATGCCTACAAACTCATGAAAACTGAACAGTCAACTACTCTCCAGAAGATGACATCAGATACCTTAGAATTAGAGATATAAGGGATTGTGAGCTGCCATATGGGTGCTGTTAACTGAACCTTTGTCCTCTGCAAGAGCGGCAAGTGCTCTTAATCATGGATTCATCAACCCAGCCCTAGAAGGTACTTCATTTTTTCCCTTAAACCCAGATGTCATTAGGAAAGATCCTTTTACAGATGGTGCTGAGAAAACTGGGTATGTACCTGTAGAAGAATGAAATCAGGTCGAGTCTCAAACTACATGAAACATTGAAAATAGATCACAGACTTCATGTGAAGACAGGACATGCTGAAACTGCAGGGAAGACACATCAACTATGTCCCGTGTCAACAATCATCCTATGCAGAGGTAGGAACTTCTGAATGGACTGTGACAGCAGAGAACACAACCCAAGGACTGACACATGGATTATAGCAAACTAAAAACCTGCCTAACAATGGAAGGAACCTCACAACTGAAGAGACAGCTTACAGATTTGAGAAATCATTGCCAACTCTGTATCGCATAGGGTTCTATTATGTAAAAACAGCCAAGATTAAACCAAATCCAATCCATACATGAGGTAATGAGGTGAGCAGACAGTCCTCAAAGGAAGAAATAGAAATGGCAAATAATATTTGATGATGGGTTCAACATCCTAAGCCATCAGGGAAAGGTGAAATTAAAATGATTTATACTCTCACCTTACTAGCTCAGAATGACTTTCATCAAGAAAACAGAACAACAGATGCTGGCAGGAATTTGAGGAAAGAGGAAACTTTACTCACTGCTAGTGAGCATAAATTGCAGCTACTGAGGAAATCAGTAAGTAGGTTTGTCAAAAATGAGAAAGTGGTGGGACAGATGTCTCAGGGAAAAGCACTGGCTGCTCTTACAGAGGAACTGGGTTTGGTTCCCAGCACCCACTTGGTGGCTCAGAACCATCTATAACTCCAGTTCCAGGGAATCCCTTTCTGGCCTCCACAGTCACCACGGATGTACACATATATTGCAGGAAAAATATTCACACACATAAAAATAAAAGATAAACAAATCTTTGAGGACGACAACCAAAACTATCACATGATCTGCCTATATGCCTCAGTGATAAAGAGCACTTCTTGTTCTTCCAGAGGACCAGCATTTGATTCCCAACACTCAAACCAGGCAGTTCACAACCACCTGTAACACAAGCCCCAGGAGGGTCTGACATCTCTCATCTCTGTGGTCACACACACACACACACACACACAGATTTAAAAGTAAAAAAATGACATTTGTAGGAAAATGGGTGAAATTTCAATTCAGAATTTTAGCTGAAATAAACTGCATTCAGATAAGCACTATGTTTTCTCTCATGTGTGCAGCCTTGATTGAAGTTTCTATGTGTGAGTGGGTCGGTGTCCATGTGTGGATGACTCATGAAACTAGAGAACTGTGAGAGGGAAAAAGAGACCTGAAGGATTAGGGTACAGGAACACTGACAGAAGATAATGCAATATTGTACTGGGAGAGCAGAAATTAGGTTGTTGTGGGCAATGGAAAAACAGCAAGAATGGGACAGAGGGGAGGGCAAGGCAAAGGCCAGAGGGCAGGGTGTGGAAGAAGAAAACATGTGTAAAAATGCCATTATGAAATCTACTACTTTGTAGCTAACTTAATAATCTTGTAATGGGAAATACTTGTTCCTGTAGCCATCGTCCCACTTGAAATGGAGTCCATGGGGCAGGTGTTGTGCTATATTAGTTCAGACATCTATTACAGTACCAGGCATATGGTCATGCGTAAAGCATTTGCTGAGCCAGTTGTTGCCATGTATGCATCTAATTCCAGCATTTAGAGGACTAAGGAAGGCCCAAAGATTCTGGCTAGAGACTCACCTAATCTGAGCAAGACCTTATCTTAAATAATAATTGCCTATTTGCCAAATACATTTTGATAGCAATTATTGAGCTTTGTATATTATGTCTGTCGGTGATTGGTTTGATTTTATTATGATGCCTATAAGTTGTTGTACACGCATATAGTAGCCTCTTGATAATTGTGTTTATTTTCTATGACAACTCTCATGTTTAAAAACCATCTGAGCTTTAATTATTTGAAAGCATTCATCTGTAAAATAATTTGTTAATAAATCATTTTGTGAGAGTTAATATTTGATTTTTTTCTGGTTATTTTGACTTTTCCATTTTGATATTTTATTGTTTATGCTGTAATCCCTCTTAATATCTATTTTCTAAAATTTAGAAAGGTTTTTGCTATACATACCAGGGTAACCTTGGACTTGTTATGTAGCTCAGGCTAACCTTGAACTCAAGATTCTCCTCTCAGCTTCCAGAGTGCTGGGATTACTGGCATGCACCACCATGTCTTGCTCAATTATTTTTAAAATAAATTATGTGTCTAGGTGTTTTGTAAACTTTGTACATCATGTGCACACAATGTTCAAGTAGGCCAGAAGAGGGCATCAGATCCAGGGGACTGGAGTTACTGAGGGTTGTGATTGACCAAGCAGGTGCTGGCAATGAACACAGGCCCTTTGGAAGAACAAGTGCTCTTAACTGCTGAGCTACCTCTTCAGCCTCTCGTCAATTATTATGTACATGTATATTTATGCATATAAACATCTTCACTGCATGTAAGCATGTGTGTTGTGTGCTCCTAGATGAGAAGAACTGCAGTTACAGATGGTTTGAGTTTCTGTGTGAGTGCCAGAAATTGAATTCAGGTCCTCTGCAAGAGCAAACAGTTTTCTTAATCACAGAAAAAACACTCCAGTCCTACATACATATAGTTTTTCTTTTCTTTTATTCTTCTTTTTTTTTTGAGTCATGAGTTTACATAGCCCAGAACAATGGATTCTCCTGCTTTCCAAATCTGGGATTATAGGTATGTCCTACTGCACAAATATTTAGATCATCAACTCTTTTGGTTTTATGGGACAGGGTTTCTTTGTGTAGGCTTGGCTGTCTTAGAGCTCACTCTGTAGCCCAGGCTGGCCTCTAATGCATAGAGCTCTTCCTGCCTCTGGCTCCTGAGTGCTGGGATTAAAGGCATGTGCTCCCACCACTACCACCACCGGGCTTCATCAACTTTTTCTTCCTTCATTTCTTTTCCTTCCTTCCTTCCTTCCTTCCTTCCTTCCTTCCTTCCTTCCTTCCTTCCTTTTTTTCTTTAAAAACTTATTTTTATTTATATGAGTACTCTACCTGCACGTCCAACTTTGTCAGACGAGGACATGGGATCACACTATAGACAGTTGTGAGCCAGTATGTGGTTACTGGGAACTGAACTCAGCACCTCTGGAAGAGTAAGCAGTGTTCTTAGATGCTGAGCCACCTCTTCAGACCCTCATCAACATTTTCTTATAGACTGATTTTTGTTTAAATTTTTCATGACTCAAACTAACTTGCACTATTACTAAACATAGACCATTTTTCATTTTAAGATTTCCTGGCTGTTATGTATTTTAGATAGGGTCTTACTATGTGACCCTGCCTGACCTGGAACTTGCAATCCCCCCAGTGTCTGATAACAAAGTGCTGGAATTGCTGATACAAGGCACACTCCTGACCTCTCTTTTATTGAGGAAGGGAAAAGGGTCTTCCTAGTAAAAAGTAGTTGTTTTGTTTTGTTTTGTTCTTTTTGATGGTACTAGGAATTGAGCCCAGGTCTGAAGCCACATGCTAAGAAAGTACTTTACCACAGGGCCATGTTTGTAGCCCATGTCAAATGCCATAGAAATTGTTAACGGTGAAAACAACTTTGTGTGGATTACTTGAATAGCTATTTTTGTAAAACTGTGGGTTTTACTTATACATTGCTTTTAAAAAAACAATAAAACTGGGTGGTAGTGGCTCACACCTTTAATCCCAGCAAATCCCAGCACTCCTGAGCCAGAGGCAGGCAGATGTCTGTGAGTTCAGGGCCAGCCTGGTCTACAGAATGAGTTCCACTGACAGCCAGAGCTAGACAGAGAAACCCTGTCTCAGACAAACCAGAATTTAAACCACACTGCAAAATCACTCAAATCAGACAATTTAATACCTTATATAGATGTTGGATATTTTTCTGAATAAATACTTTATCATGGATAGGTCTTGTATCCTTTAATTTTTAGAACTTGAAAACATACCAAGTTGCATATTAAGAAGGCAATCAAAAACATTTCCTTCTGTGTTCAAGTCTGCAATATTTCAAGGCTATCCATCACACACGCAAACACACACACACACACACACACACATCGTAACAACAGCATCAAACATTAGTCTTTAAGCTTTAAATAACTAAAGACAATGCATTCCTTAAAGCAGGAGAGCATACCATGAAGTTACAGCAGTTTAGGTATAAAATATGGGGGGAATGAAATGTACTTCTGTGACAGGGATGTATCTCAGTGTTTTGTTCAGCTTGTGCTCAATCCTCAGCACCACAAATAACAAACCAAATTTCCTTGTGCATGACATTATCAACACATATATTATCCTTAAAGGTGTGTTTCAGGCCCATAGATCTTCTGTACCAAGTAGTCTAAAGGCCTGTTCAATAACCTAAACACTTTCGTCTCTATTTATGCCCCTATAACTGCTCCCTTTTTTGTACTCCCTTGTTTGCCATTGTGCCTTAAGGGAAAGTTGTCACCGAGTATCAAGAGTTAATATGCATGAAGAACTTAAGAGCAGTTGACCTATATAAACACTCAATAAATATTCAGAACAACTTGTAAAGGAGAGTCTGCCATTATCTCCATTAAAAAAGTGAAAAGTTCTATTTTATATTCTATGTATATTTTGTTTGTATAGGCATAACCACACATGCACGAGAGTGCCTATGGAGGTCACAAAAGGGGCACCAGATCTCCTTGAGCTGGAGTCACAGGCGGTTGTGACCTGCCCAATGTGGGTACTGGGAACTGAATTTGGGTCCTGTGGTAGAATAGGAACGACTCTAAACCACTGAGCAATCTCCCAGTATCTCCACTCTTTTTCTTTCTTTTTTTGGAAGACAGGTTTTTCTGTGTAGCTCTGGTTGTCTTGGAATTTGTCTGTAGACCAGGCTGGCCTCAAACCCAGAGATTAGACAGCCTCCGTTTAATTAAATACGTGCACCACCGCTCAACCTATCCCCATTCTTATACACAAGGGATTCAAAGTACAAAAAGGTGAGGTCATACCCCAGGTCATACAAATAACAGACTGTTTCCTGTCAATCTGTATCAAACTTCCCCACCTCCAATCCAGACAACTGCTGATCTAGACTAGACATGTTCTCCAAGGTATGTATATCTAGGTATCACTACATCAAAACTAAGATGTTGTTTGTTCTTCTCATGCTCATCCTTTCATGCATACATTGCTACCTAGAGACTGGCTGCTAGGACAGTCTGAATGCAGCAGCAGAATAGATTCTAACTGTCTTTCATTAGTCAGATATTAAAGGGATCTGACGTTAAAAGGGGAGACCATGTTTTGCTGCCCAATGAAATTGTTTTGCATTGGAAATATTTTAACTTTATTACATTTATTATTGTGTGTGTGTGTGTGTGTGTGAGAGAGAGAGAGAGAGAGAGAGAGAGAGAGAGAGAGAGAGAGAGAGAGAGAGAGACAGAAAGAGAGCGAGCAGCTGGTGGTCAGTAGCTGCTGATGCAGCAGGTTCTCTTCTACCATGTGGGTCTGGGGATTGAAAGCAGGTGTTTGGGTTTGTTGATAAGTGCCTTTACCTGCTGAGTCATCTTGCTTACCCAGATTTTTTTTTTTAAATTAAAAGCATTGTAGGTGGTGGTGGCACGCACCTTTAATCTGAGCACTTTGGAAGCAGAGAAAGGTATATCCCAAAGTTCGATGCTAACCTGGTCTACAGAGTGAATGCCAGGAAAACTAGGGCTGCATCGAGAAATCTTGTCTCCAAAACAAACCAAAACAAACAAAGAAGCAAATAAATAAATAAAACCATTTTAGTTTTGAAACCTTATAATAAGATTGTTATTTTAAATTGAGTTTATATTGACATTTTCTTAGTTTAATTGCTAATATAATTAATACTGCCAGACTTAGACAGTAAAACCAAAGCTCTCTGAAGGAATTACTAACCTTTGGAGAGTGAGCGACTCAAGTGTGGAACTAGAGAAGACCCACTTTCACCATCTGATTCTACAGTTTCTGAGAACTAGCTACAGAACATGGCAGCATGCAGCTGAGATCCATAGTTGGAGGCACTTACGCTTGACGGGTATAAAGGTCTGGTTCGTCGAGGTCCTGAGATCTTAATTCCTGTGTGGAGAGGCAGCCAGCACCACCGGTGGAAATGGAACTGCGCTTCATGCTCAGAACCTAATTCATGATTTCAATATCAGAAAAATGTTCCAGATGCAAGTGGATCATTAAGCAATAATTGTCACTTTTATTCTGAAGTAGAAGAGTAACTAAGTTTATTCCTTTACGATAGTATTTTCCCTGTGTGCTGTATTTGTTTGTCATGTATACTTAAGTCCTCACTAAAGATAACACCTATGCAACTTCAAGTATTCAATACACTCGAGCAAGACAATGCAAAAATGAACATATATGATTCCTGCATCACACGGCAATCCATGATCGCAAAATTTCAATGTGTTATCCCGAATACATCACTGGTATCTCTTATGTCT
Organism: Chionomys nivalis; assembly: GCF_950005125.1. NCBI lineage: Eukaryota > Metazoa > Chordata > Mammalia > Rodentia > Cricetidae > Chionomys > Chionomys nivalis. The sequence goes on from NC_080094.1 coordinate 85,037,870, forward strand.
ATTTCAATGGTAACTCACAGACTGCTTGACAAGAAATCTCAGGCTCCTTAACTCTCCTCAAAATGTTTCCTTTGGCTTCAAAATCAGGATTCATTCTCTTTTCCTAATATCTACTTTTCTTGCTTTATGTTTAACCCCATAGTTTAATACCCACTATTGTCTTTCTGGTTCTAATCTCCCTTTCAGTAAAGACAAGCAATCCGTTCCATAACATAATGTAGAGGCTGCTTCCATTCTCAAAATATTTTAGTATCATAAGCATACCTATGTCAGACCCTGTCTTCGTCTCTGCAGCACTAGACGCTAGCCACTCAGCTTTTTCTGGTCCTGCCCTGGCTTCTTTCTAGGATAAGACAGAACTCACTGCTGATAAAATTTTATATATATATATATATATATATATATATATTTATATATATATGTAGTGAAGAGAAGTCACGCTATGCGATAAGGCTTATACAGGAGGCTTATTGGAAGATGAGAGAGAAGGGACAGAGAAGGCAGAGAGGGGAGCAGACTAGTCCCATGGGGTAAAGAGTGCGGGAGAGAGAGGGAGGTAGACACAGGAGAAGGGGGAGGTTAGGGGTAGGTCCACCTGTTACAAGGAACCATAGCAAATGTGCCCAGAAGTGGCTACAGGTGAAGTGCTCTTAGTGGCTACAGGTGAGGAGGTTTCCTGTCAGGACCCTAAGGACAGGCAGGCCAATGCAGATTCCCAAATACTAACACCAAATAATAACACCCACTTTATTGTTTGTTTGAGCTGGGGACTTTAGCACAATAGGCTGTGCACTGAGTCACATCACTCCTTGTTCGACTGCTTACATTCCACTTAGGTCTTATTCTCAAGCCTTCAGTTTCCCAGACTTTTTCTTCTTACATGGCTTTTCAGATGCTGCATTACCACAGGAACGCAGTGTTTTAACCTGTCCCTCCCAGGCAGTCCTCCCCTTCTCCCCCTCCCTGCGGAACACCTTGGTCAGCAATCAGCATCCTCTTTTCCCTCTCCAGGCGCTGCCCACACAAACTTACTGATCCCTGAACCCAGAACCTGGCAGATGCCGCCCCAGGTCTCTGATGCCACAGAGTTTCTTAGCAGGAACAGAGTTAACCCCATACCAGCAGTTACCTTTCTCTCTGGTTCTTGACCCCCAGCGCCCACTTCCAGTAAAATGCACAACTGCTTAGGAAGACACCCACCAATGCCAACCAGGAGCCATTTGGATTTTAAAGTCTCCGCCTGCGTGACGTCAGAAAGCCTCTTGCGAGTACTCTTAAGCAAGAAGGCTATGCCAGTTCCCAGACAGTGGTGGGAAGTCCTAGGGCAAAAGCTTAGATTTCTAAATCTTGCAGCTGTTGTGCCTCTGGCTAGAATTGTAGTTTTGTCCCTAGCAACCCTTTTGAGTTTCATCCTTTCCTAGCCATCAGTGTGTCTCCTCATCTGTATTTGAGACAATCAAGTACTTTTGCAGCAGTGCCCAGTTGTTTTCCATAGTATCTTTTATTGTTGTTTTGTTTTGTAAAATATCCCTGGGGCTGGTGAAATGGCTCCATGGGTAAGAGCACTGCCTGCTCTTCCAAAGAAATGGGTTAAATCCCCAGGACCCATAACTATAACTCTAATTTCAGGAGGTCTGATGCCCTCTTCTGGCCTTGGTGGGCACCAGACACACGTGTGGTATACAGACATACATGTAGGCAAAACACTTTATACATAAAATAAAAATAATAAAGATCTTTTTTAAAAAAATAAAGGCAAATAAAAAGTATTCTTGTACAGTTTTATCAGGACCTAAGTTCTCAAAATTCATTTCAACACTCATCTTAGTTTCAAGATGCCTTAAGAAGTACAAAATTTGCTGGTCAGTGGTGGTACATTCCTTTACTCCCAGTACTCAAGAGGCAGAGGCAGGGGGATCTCTGTGAGTTTGAGAAGAGTCTACAGAAGAAATACAAAATCACTTTAGCTAAGACATTTGAATTGGAAGTATTATCTCTGTTTGACCAAGATCTCCCATATTTTGTCATTACAAGGTCAATTAGTAAGACTATTGTAATAGCTATTGCTTATGCATTAACTACTCCTGGATTCTTTTTATAGAAGACTGAAGTGAGAAAGGATTAATGTTCTACGGGTGCTTAAATAAAGCAAGTTTTCACATATTAGTCTTTCTAAAATCATTCCTCATCAAAGAACTCATTGAAACATTTTTTTTGTACAAAGTTTAAAATGTTGAAGTCTACAGTCATCAGGCTGGTAGTCATAGACACACAAAAACCTGACAAGCTTGCTTTCTATGTCTACTTCTGAATGCCACTCAGGATCAAGTGAGATAATTGTATCAGGATTTTAGCTTAGTGATACATGGCGTTAATAAATTAAAATTCATCCTAAGGAATGTAGTGGGAAGAAATGATAATGTAATCAAGTTGAATTTAATTTGCTAGATATTTTATAATGACATTTTAAGTCATAAGCAACTGTAATATACTTTACTATTAGAAACTCTTTTAATTAATGCAGGCCACCTTATTCCCATGTGGTTATGCCGTGGCAGTATCTGTGAAAAATTCTTCAGAGCAGGTAATAGGGATATTACATCTCTTTTTATCTTCTTTTTTTTTCTGAGACAAGCTTGTCTATTTAACAGTCTTGGCTGTGTCCCTTTTTTACCTTTTATGTTAATTCTTTAAAAACAACTACTTCTTTATTTTATTTATTGTATTATGTGTAGTTGGAATTTTCCTTTGGGCCACCAAGAAACTCCCAAATAATTTATTATGAATGCTTCTTATTAATTATAAGTGCTTAGTCTTAGCTTAGGCTCGTCCTGCTAGCTTTTTGAACTTAATTTAACCTGTTTCTATTCATCTACATTTTTCCTTGGGGCTTTTTACCTTTCTTTTATTCTGTATGTCTTGGTTTCCTGCTTCCTCCATGTGTGTCTGATTGGCCACTGGTTTCTCCCTGGTATCTCTTTTTCTTTCTTCCTTTCTAAGCCTAAATTCCTCCTGCTACTCAGTTTCCCTGCCTGCAAGTCCTGCCTATACCTCTTTCTTGCTATTGGCCATTTAGCTTTTTGTTAGACTAATCAGGTGCCTTAGGCAGACAAGGTAAAACAGCAACACATTTTTACTTATAATTCAACAAATGCAACACGTCTTTACATAGTTATACAAATATTTTGTAACAATGAAACATCATTTCTCCTTTTACTTTTTTTCTTCAAACCCACTCTTATATGCCTCCTTGTTCCCTTTCAAATTCATGGATTATTCATTAATTTTGTTACATGCATATGTGTATGTAACCTGCCCAATCTGTATGTTACTTGTCTGTATGCTGTCAGGGTTATAATTAGGTTGAAGGAGGATAAATACACAGGGAGAAAGGAGAGCAAAATAATAGTATGGATATGTGAAAAAAATCACAAGGATTCATACTGTTAAGTACCTAAGAAACTATAACACACACATACTTTAATTTAGTATAATGTTATTTGTATGTATGATTCAGGGCTCACCATTTGGTATTGGATAAGCATTTCGTGTACTCTTCCCACAGTAGGACTAAAACTGTTTCTCCACTCCCGGCATTTGTGAGTTCCCTATAGTTCTTTGTGTAGGGCTGGTTGGCCCCTTGTCCCTTATAGATTGCCTCTAGTCCTTATTCAGCTCATACTTAAGCAGCCATGTTAATAAGATTTTATTGGTGTAGATTCTGACATTCCTAGGAGATACAATGTCACAGCAAACTCCATGATGCTCTGGCTCTTATAATCTATGTGTCCCCTCCTTTACAATGTTTCGTGATACTTACATGTAGTGATATTTCATTTGTATTTTAATAAAGAAAGTTTAGCTGAAGATCAGAGAGTAAGTGGTAGCACACACCTTTAATCTCAGTAGCCACACTAGTTTGCCATAGAAACCTGGCGGTGCACGCCTTTAATCCCAGTGGTGCACATCTTTAATCCCAACCTAAAGAATGGAATGCAAGACAGAAGGAGAAAGCTCTCAGACACAGTCTCATCACCCTGTTATTTGATTTCTCTGTTAGATTGCCTTCACATATGCATTTATTTCAGGAAGCATCGACTGTATCAATACCCATGCCACTGCACACTACTTCCGTGGCCTTAGTTTTAGCTGTTTCTCCCTGTATACACTCCCTCGTCCCTCTATTTCTCTCCTTGCACCTCCCCTCACCAGCCTGTACCTTTCTATTCTATTTCTTCTTTCCTGATGAGATGCTTCTCTCCTCCTTAGTCTGTTACTCTATGCTTTATCTCTGTGATTCTGTATATCCACATGTAAGCTAATACATGCCACATTTGGCTTTCTGTGTCTGGGTACCTCACTCAGGGTGATTTCTCCCCCTAGTTCTACCCATTTACTGTGAATTTAATTCTTTTTAATGGCTGAGTAATATTCATTTGTATAAAGGTTCCAATTTTTATTATCCATTCATATTCATGTCTTGAATATGTTATCCAATTTCTGGGCATTATTAATAGAGCAGCAATGGACATGGTTGAGTAAGCGTCTCTGTGGTAGGATGAAGTTTCCTTTGGGTAAATGCCCAAGAGTGATAGAGCTGGATCACGAGGTAGATCAGTTCCCATCTCTCTAAGGTAAATCCACACTCATTTCCATAGTGACTGTATGAGTCTGCACTCCTACCAGCAGTGGATGAGTGTACCCCTTATTCTATGTCCTTGCCAGCAGGAACTGTCAATCGTATTATTGATCCTAAGGATTCTGACAGGTGTAAAATGGACTCTCAAAGCAGACTTGGTTTGCATTTCACGAATGACTGAGAATGTTGAACATTTAAGTCTTTCTCAGCCACTTAAGATTCCCTATTGAGAATTCTCTGTTTAAAAATTCCCAGTTTTAATTGAGTCATTTGTTTTCTTGATATCTAGCCTTTTGAGTTCTTTAAACATTTTGTTTGAGTTTTTTTGTAGAATTTTGGATATTAGCCCTCTATTGGGTGTGTAGTTGATAAAAAAATATTTTACCATTCTGTAAGCTGCCACTTTGTCTGAATGATGGGATCTTTTGTCATGCAGAAGCTTTTCAGTTTCATGAGATCCCATTTATTAATTGTTGAAATTAGTGTCTGTGTTAATAGTGTTCTGCTCAGAAAGTCTTTTCCTATGTCATTGATTTCAGGGATCTTCCCTTCTTTTTCTTCTGTTAGGTTCAAGATATCTGGTTTTAGGTTGAGGTCTGTGTGGGAATTCCTTTCCATTAAATATTTTTTGGGATGTGGGGGTGTGTCAGCAATAGGGTGGCTTCTGTGTGCTGACATGATCTCTTATAAGGGAGAGAATGGTCTCCCATGTATTTCTGGTTTCTTCATCAAAGATCAGGAGTCCGTAGGCACTTGAATTACACCTGACTTCTCAGTGGAAACCATGAAAGCCAGAATGTCTTAGATAGATGTGCTGCCAACACTAAGAGACCATGAAGGCAATCCCAGAGTACTATTCGCAGCAAAGCTTGCATTCACCATCAATGGAGAAAAAAGATATTCCAGGACAAAAACAGATTTAAATAATAGGTAGCCACAAACCCAGCCTTACAGAAACTACTAGAAGGCAAAGCACAAACCAAGGAAGCTAAGAACACCCATAATAACACAGACATCTGACAACTCTCCACCACCACAACTCAAAGAAGGGAAACACACACTCTAATAGTAGGTTTCAACACTCCTCTCTCACCAATGGACAGGCTAAACAGACAGAAACTTAATGGAGCAATAAGAGATATCACAGATGTAGTGAAACAAATGAAATTCATAGACATCTATAGAACATTCCACCCAACAGAAAAGAAAATACCTTCTTCTCAGCATCTCATGGAACCTTCTCAAAAATTGATCACATAATCAGTAACAAAGCAAACATTCACAGATACAAAAGAAAATGTAGTAACCAGCTGTGTACTATTGGATTACCATGGAATAATGCTAGAATTCAACAACAATTCTACCCCCAGAATGCCTACAAACTCATGAAAACTGAACAGTCAACTACTCTCCAGAAGATGACATCAGATACCTTAGAATTAGAGATATAAGGGATTGTGAGCTGCCATATGGGTGCTGTTAACTGAACCTTTGTCCTCTGCAAGAGCGGCAAGTGCTCTTAATCATGGATTCATCAACCCAGCCCTAGAAGGTACTTCATTTTTTCCCTTAAACCCAGATGTCATTAGGAAAGATCCTTTTACAGATGGTGCTGAGAAAACTGGGTATGTACCTGTAGAAGAATGAAATCAGGTCGAGTCTCAAACTACATGAAACATTGAAAATAGATCACAGACTTCATGTGAAGACAGGACATGCTGAAACTGCAGGGAAGACACATCAACTATGTCCCGTGTCAACAATCATCCTATGCAGAGGTAGGAACTTCTGAATGGACTGTGACAGCAGAGAACACAACCCAAGGACTGACACATGGATTATAGCAAACTAAAAACCTGCCTAACAATGGAAGGAACCTCACAACTGAAGAGACAGCTTACAGATTTGAGAAATCATTGCCAACTCTGTATCGCATAGGGTTCTATTATGTAAAAACAGCCAAGATTAAACCAAATCCAATCCATACATGAGGTAATGAGGTGAGCAGACAGTCCTCAAAGGAAGAAATAGAAATGGCAAATAATATTTGATGATGGGTTCAACATCCTAAGCCATCAGGGAAAGGTGAAATTAAAATGATTTATACTCTCACCTTACTAGCTCAGAATGACTTTCATCAAGAAAACAGAACAACAGATGCTGGCAGGAATTTGAGGAAAGAGGAAACTTTACTCACTGCTAGTGAGCATAAATTGCAGCTACTGAGGAAATCAGTAAGTAGGTTTGTCAAAAATGAGAAAGTGGTGGGACAGATGTCTCAGGGAAAAGCACTGGCTGCTCTTACAGAGGAACTGGGTTTGGTTCCCAGCACCCACTTGGTGGCTCAGAACCATCTATAACTCCAGTTCCAGGGAATCCCTTTCTGGCCTCCACAGTCACCACGGATGTACACATATATTGCAGGAAAAATATTCACACACATAAAAATAAAAGATAAACAAATCTTTGAGGACGACAACCAAAACTATCACATGATCTGCCTATATGCCTCAGTGATAAAGAGCACTTCTTGTTCTTCCAGAGGACCAGCATTTGATTCCCAACACTCAAACCAGGCAGTTCACAACCACCTGTAACACAAGCCCCAGGAGGGTCTGACATCTCTCAGCTCTGTGGTCACACACACACACACACACACAGATTTAAAAGTAAAAAAATGACATTTGTAGGAAAATGGGTGAAATTACAGTTCAGAATGTTAGCTGAAATAAACTGCATTCAGATAAGCACTATGTTTTCTCTCATGTGTGTATTCTTGATTGAAGTTTCTATGTGTGAGTGGGTCGGTGTCCATGTGTGGATGACTCATGAAACTAGAGAACTGTGAGAGGGAAAAAGAGACCTGAAGGATTAGGTTACAGGAACACTGACAGAAGATAATGCAATATTGTACTGGGAGAGCAGAAATTAGGTTGTTGTGGGCAATGGAAAAACAGCAAGAATGGGACAGAGGGGAGGGCAAGGCAAAGGCCAGAGGGCAGGGTGTGGAAGAAGAAAACATGTGTAAAAATGCCATTATGAAATCTACTACTTTGTAGCTAACTTAATAATCTTGTAATGGGAAATACTTGTTCCTGTAGCCATCGTCCCACTTGAAATGGAGTCCATGGGGCAGGTGTTGTGCTATATTAGTTCAGACATCTATTACAGTACCAGGCATATGGTCATGCGTAAAGCATTTGCTGAGCCAGTTGTTGCCATGCATGCATCTAATTCCAGCATTTAGAGGACTAAGGAAGGCCCAAAGATTCTGGCTAGAGACTCACCTAATCTGAGCAAGACCTTATCTTAAATAATAATTGCCTATTTGCCAAATACATTTTGATAGCAATTATTGAGCTTTGTATATTATGTCTGTCGGTGATTGGTTTGATTTTATTATGATGCCTATAAGTTGTTGTACACGCATATAGTAGCCTCTTGATAATTGTGTTTATTTTCTATGACAACTCTCATGTTTAAAAACCATCTGAGCTTTAATTATTTGAAAGCATTCATCTGTAAAATAATTTGTTAATAAAATCTTTTTTGAGAGTTAATATTTGATTTTTTCTGGTTATTTTGACTTTTCCATTTTGATATTTTATTGTTTATGCTGTAATCCCTCTTAATATCTATTTTCTAAAATTTAGAAAGGTTTTTGCTATACATACCAGGGTAACCTTGGACTTGTTATGTAGCTCAGGCTAACCTTGAACTCAAGATTCTCCTCTCAGCTTCCAGAGTGCTGGGATTACTGGCATGCACCACCATGTCTTGCTCAATTATTTTTAAAATAAATTATGTGTCTAGGTGTTTTGTAAACTTTGTACATCATGTGCACACAATGTTCAAGTAGGCCAGAAGAGGGCATCAGATCCAGGGGACTGGAGTTACTGAGGGTTGTGATTGACCAAGCAGGTGCTGGCAATGAACACAGGCCCTTTGGAAGAACAAGTGCTCTTAACTGCTGAGCTACCTCTTCAGCCTCTCGTCAATTATTATGTACATGTATATTTATGCATATAAACATCTTCACTGCATGTAAGCATGTGTGTTGTGTGCTCCTAGATGAGAAGAACTGCAGTTACAGATGGTTTGAGTTTCTGTGTGAGTGCCAGAAATTGAATTCAGGTCCTCTGCAAGAGCGAACAGTTTTCTTAATCACAGAAAAAACACTCCAGTCCTACATACATATAGTTTTTCTTTTCTTTTATTCTTCTTTTTTTTTTTGAGTCATGAGTTTACATAGCCCAGAACAATGGATTCTCCTGCTTTCCAAATCTGGGATTATAGGTATGTCCTACTGCACAAATATTTAGATCATCAACTCTTTTGGTTTTATGGGACAGGGTTTCTTTGTGTAGGCTTGGCTGTCTTGGAGCTCACTCTGTAGCCCAGGCTGGCCTCTAATGCATAGAGCTCTTCCTGCCTCTGGCTCCTGAGTGCTGGGATTAAAGGCATGTGCTCCCACCACTACCACCACCGGGCTTCATCAACTTTTTCTTCCTTCATTTCTTTTCCTTCCTTCCTTCCTTCCTTCCTTCCTTCCTTCCTTCCTTTCTTCCTTCCTTTTTCTCTTTAAAAACTTATTTTTATTTATATGAGTACTCTACCTGCACGTCCAACTTTATGTCAGACGAGGACATGGGATCACACTATAGACAGTTGTGAGCCAGTATGTGGTTACTGGGAACTGAACTCAGCACCTCTGGAAGAGTAAGCAGTGTTCTTAGATGCTGAGCCACCTCTTCAGACCCTCATCAACATTTTCTTATAGACTGATTTTTGTTTAAATTTTTCATGACTCAAACTAACTTGCACTATTACTAAACATAGACCATTTTTCATTTTAAGATTTCCTGGCTGTTATGTATTTTAGATAGGGTCTTACTATGTGACCCTGCCTGACCTGGAACTTGCAATCCCCCCAGTGTCTGATAACAAAGTGCTGGAATTGCTGATACAAGGCACACTCCTGACCTCTCTTTTATTGAGGAAAGGAAAAGGGTCTTCCTAGTAAAAAGTAGTTGTTTTGTTTTGTTTTGTTTTGTTCTTTTTGATGGTACTAGGAATTGAGCCCAGGTCTGAAGCCACATGCTAAGAAAGTACTTTACCACAGGGCCATGTTTGTAGCCCATGTCAAATGCCATAGAAATTGTTAACGGTGAAAACAACTTTGTGTGGATTACTTGAATAGCTATTTTTGTAAAACTGTGGGTTTTACTTATACATTGCTTTTAAAAAAACAATAAAACTGGGTGGTAGTGGCTCACACCTTTAATCCCAGCAAATCCCAGCACTCCTGAGCCAGAGGCAGGCAGATGTCTGTGAGTTCAGGGCCAGCCTGGTCTACAGAATGAGTTCCACTGACAGCCAGAGCTAGACAGAGAAACCCTGTCTCAGACAAACCAGAATTTAAACCACACTGCAAAATCACTCAAATCAGACAATTTAATACCTTATATAGATGTTGGATATTTTTCTGAATAAATACTTTATCATGGATAGGTCTTGTATCCTTTATTTTTTTAGAACTTGAAAACATACCAAGTTGCATATTAAGAAGGCAATCAAAAACATTTCCTTCTGTGTTCAAGTCTGCATTATTTCAAGGCTATCCATCACACACGCAAACACACACACACACACATCGTAACAACAGCATCAAACATTAGTCTTTAAGCTTTAAATAACTAAAGACAATGCATTCCTTAAAGCAGGAGAGCATACCATGAAGTTACAGCAGTTTAGGTATAAAATATGGGGAGAATGAAATGTACTTCTGTGACAGGGATGTATCTCAGTGTTTTGTTCAGCTTGTGCTCAATCCTCAGCACCACAAATAACAAACCAAATTTCCTTGTGCATGACATTATCAACACATATATTATCCTTAAAGGTGTGTTTCAGGCCCATAGATCTTCTGTACCAAGTAGTCTAAAGGCCTGTTCAATAACCTAAACACTTTCGTCTCTATTTATGCCCCTATAACTGCTCCCTTTTTTGTACTCCCTTGTTTGCCATTGTGCCTTAAGGGAAAGTTGTCACCGAGTATCAAGAGTTAATATGCATGAAGAACTTAAGAGCAGTTGACCTATATAAACACTCAATAAATATTCAGAACAACTTGTAAAGGAGAGTCTGCCATTATCTCCATTAAAAAAGTGAAAAGTTCTATTTTATATTCTATGTATATTTTGTTTGTATAGGCATAACCACACATGCACGAGAGTGCCTATGGAGGTCACAAAAGGGGCACCAGATCTCCTTGAGCTGGAGTCACAGGCGCTTGTGACCTGCCCAATGTGGGTACTGGGAACTGAATTTGGGTCCTGTGGTAGAATAGGAACGACTCTAAACCACTGAGCAATCTCCCAGTATCTCCACTCTTTTTCTTTCTTTTTTTGGAAGACAGGTTTTTCTGTGTAGCTCTGGTTGTCTTGGAATTTGTCTGTAGACCAGGCTGGCCTCAAACCCAGAGATTAGACAGCCTCCGTTTAATTAAATACGTGCACCACCGCTCAACCTATCCCCATTCTTATACACAAGGGATTCAAAGTACAAAAAGGTGAGGTCATACCCCAGGTCATACAAATAACAGACTGTTTCCTGTCAATCTGTATCAAACTTCCCCACCTCCAATCCAGACAACTGCTGATCTAGACTAGACATGTTCTCCAAGGTATGTATATCTAGGTATCACTACATCAAAACTAAGATGTTGTTTGTTCTTCTCATGCTCATCCTTTCATGCATACATTGCTACCTAGAGACTGGCTGCTAGGACAGTCTGAATGCAGCAGCAGAATAGATTCTAACTGTCTTTCATTAGTCAGATATTAAAGGGATCTGACGTTAAAAGGGGAGACCATGTTTTGCTGCCCAATGAAATTGTTTTGCATTGGAAATATTTTAACTTTATTACATTTATTATTGTGTGTGTGTGTGTGTGTGTGAGAGAGAGAGAGAGAGAGAGAGAGAGAGAGAGAGAGAGAGAGAGAGACAGAAAGAGAGCGAGCAGCTGGTGGTCAGTAGCTGCTGATGCAGCAGGTTCTCTTCTACCATGTGGGTCTGGGGATTGAAAGCAGGTGTTTGGGTTTGTTGATAAGTGCCTTTACCTGCTGAGTCATCTTGCTTACCCAGATTTTTTTTTTAAATTAAAAGCATTGTAGGTGGTGGTGGCACGCACCTTTAATCTGAGCACTTTGGAAGCAGAGAAAGGTATATCCCAAAGTTCGATGCTAACCTGGTCTACAGAGTGAATGCCAGGAAAACTAGGGCTGCATCGAGAAATCTTGTCTCCAAAACAAACCAAAACAAACAAAGAAGCAAATAAATAAATAAAACCATTTTAGTTTTGAAACCTTATAATAAGATTGTTATTTTAAATTGAGTTTATATTGACATTTTCTTAGTTTAATTGCTAATATAATTAATACTGCCAGACTTAGACAGTAAAACCAAAGCTCTCTGAAGGAATTACTAACCTTTGGAGAGTGAGCGACTCAAGTGTGGAACTAGAGAAGACCCACTTTCACCATCTGATTCTACAGTTTTTGAGAACTAGCTACAAAACATGGCAGCATGCAGCTGAGATCCATAGTTGGAGGCACTTACGCTTGACGGGTATAAAGGTCTGGTTCGTCGAGGTCCTGAGATCTTAATTCCTGTGTGGAGAGGCAGCCAGCACCACCGGTGGAAATGGAACTGCGCTTCATGCTCAGAACCTAATTCATGATTTCAATATCAGAAAAATGTTCCAGATGCAAGTGGATCATTAAGCAATAATTGTCACTTTTATTCTGAAGTAGAAGAGTAACTAAGTTTATTCCTTTACGATAGTATTTTCCCTGTGTGCTGTATTTGTTTGTCATGTATACTTAAGTCCTCACTAAAGATAACACCTATGCAACTTCAAGTATTCAATACACTCGAGCAAGACAATGCAAAAATGAACATATATGATTCCTGCATCACACGGCAATCCATGATCGCAAAATTTCAATGTGTTATCCCGAATACATCACTGGTATCTCTTATGTCTATTTCAATGGTAACTCACAGACTGCTTGACAAGAAATCTCAGGCTCCTTAACTCTCCTCAAAATGTTTCCTTTGGCTTCAAAATCAGGATTCATTCTCTTTTCCTAATATCTACTTTTCTTGCTTTATGTTTAACCCCATAGTTTAATACCCACTATTGTCTTTCTGGTTCTAATCTCCCTTTCAGTAAAGACAAGCAATCCGTTCCATAACATAATGTAGAGGCTGCTTCCATTCTCAAAATATTTTAGTATCATAAGCATACCTATGTCAGACCCTGTCTTCGTCTCTGCAGCACTAGACGCTAGCCACTCAGCTTTTTCTGGTCCTGCCCTGGCTTCTTTCTAGGATAAGACAGAACTCACTGCTGATAAAATTATATATATATATATATATATATATATATATATATATATATATATGTAGTGAAGAGAAGTCACGCTATGCGATAAGGCTTATACAGGAGGCTTATTGGAAGATGAGAGAGAAGGGACAGAGAAGGCAGAGAGGGGAGCAGACTAGTCCCATGGGGTAAAGAGTGCGGGAGAGAGAGGGAGGTAGACACAGGAGAAGGGGGAGGTTAGGGGTAGGTCCACCTGTTACAAGGAACCATAGCAAATGTGCCCAGAAGTGGCTACAGGTGAAGTGCTCTTAGTGGCTACAGGTGAGGAGGTTTCCTGTCAGGACCCTAAGGACAGGCAGGCCAATGCAGATTCCCAAATACTAACACCAAATAATAACACCCACTTTATTGTTTGTTTGAGCTGGGGACTTTAGCACAATAGGCTGTGCACTGAGCCACATCACTCCTTGTTCGACTGCTTACATTCCACTTAGGTCTTATTCTCAAGCCTTCAGTTTCCCAGACTTTTTCTTCTTACATGGCTTTTCAGATGCTGCATTACCACAGGAACGCAGTGTTTTAACCTGTCCCTCCCAGGCAGTCCTCCCCTTCTCCCCCTCCCTGCGGAACACCTTGGTCAGCAATCAGCATCCTCTTTTCCCTCTCCAGGCGCTGCCCACACAAACTTACTGATCCCTGAACCCAGAACCTGGCAGATGCCGCCCCAGGTCTCTGATGCCACAGAGTTTCTTAGCAGGAACAGAGTTAACCCCATACCAGCAGTTACCTTTCTCTCTGGTTCTTGACCCCCAGCGCCCACTTCCAGTAAAATGCACAACTGCTTAGGAAGACACCCACCAATGCCAACCAGGAGCCATTTGGATTTTAAAGTCTCCGCCTGCGTGACGTCAGAAAGCCTCTTGCGAGTACTCTTAAGCAAGAAGGCTATGCCAGTTCCCAGACAGTGGTGGGAAGTCCTAGGGCAAAAGCTTAGATTTCTAAATCTTGCAGCTGTTGTGCCTCTGGCTAGAATTGTAGTTTTGTCCCTAGCAGCCCTTTTGAGTTTCAGTCTTTCCTAGCCATCAGTGTGTCTCCTCATCTGTATTTGAGACAATCAAGTACTTTTGCAGCAGTGCCCAGTTGTTTTCCATAGTATCTTTTATTGTTGTTTTGTTTTGTAAAATATCCCTGGGGCTGGTGAAATGGCTCCATGGGTAAGAGCACTGCCTGCTCTTCCAAAGAAATGGGTTAAATCCCCAGGACCCATAACTATAACTCTAATTTCAGGAGGTCTGATGCCCTCTTCTGGCCTTGGTGGGCACCAGACACACGTGTGGTATACAGACATACATGTAGGCAAAACACTTTATACATAAAATAAAAATAATAAAGATCTTTTTTAAAAAAATAAAGGCAAATAAAAAGTATTCTTGTACAGTTTTATCAGGACCTAAGTTCTCAAAATTCATTTCAACACTCATCTTAGTTTCAAGATGCCTTAAGAAGTACAAAATTTGCTGGTCAGTGGTGGTACATTCCTTTACTCCCAGTACTCAAGAGGCAGAGGCAGGGGGATCTCTGTGAGTTTGAGAAGAGTCTACAGAAGAAATACAAAATCACTTTAGCTAAGACATTTGAATTGGAAGTATTATCTCTGTTTGACCAAGATCTCCCATATTTTGTCATTACAAGGTCAATTAGTAAGACTATTGTAATAGCTATTGCTTATGCATTAACTACTCCTGGATTCTTTTTATAGAAGACTGAAGTGAGAAAGGATTAATGTTCTATGGGTGCTTAAATAAAGCAAGTTTTCACATACTAGTCCTTCTAAAATCATTCCTCATCAAAGAACTCATTGAAACATTTTTTTTTTTGTACAAATTTTAAAAAGTTGAAGTCTACAGTCATCAGGCTGGTAGTCATAGACACACAAAAACCTGACAAGCTTGCTTTCTATGTCTACTTCTGAATGCCACTCAGGATCAAGTGAGATAATTGTATCAGGATTTTAGCTTAGTGATACATGGCGTTAATAAATTAAAATTCATCCTAAGGAATGTAGTGGGAAGAAATGATAATGTAATCAAGTTGAATTTAATTTGCTAGATATTTTATAATGACATTTTAAGTCATAAGCAACTGTAATATACTTTACTATTAGAAACTCTTTTAATTAATGTAGGCCACCTTATTCCCATGTGGTTATGCCGTGGCAGTATCTGTGAAAAATTCTTCAGAGCAGGTAATAGGGATATGTTACATCTCTTTTTATCTTCTTTTTTTTTCTGAGACAAGCTTGTCTATTTAACAGTCTTGGCTGTGTCCCTTTTTTACCTTTTATGTTAATTCTTTAAAAACAACTACTTCTTTATTTTATTTATTGTATTATGTGTAGTTGGAATTTCCCTTTGGGCCACCAAGAAACTCCCAAATAATTTATTATGAATGCTTCTTATTAATTATAAGTGCTTAGTCTTAGCTTAGGCTCGTCCTGCTAGCTTTTTGAACTTAATTTAACCTGTTTCTATTCATCTACATTTTTCCTTGGGGCTTTTTACCTTTCTTTTATTCTGTATGTCTTGGTTTCCTGCTTCCTCCATGTGTGTCTGATTGGCCACTGGTTTCTCCCTGGTATCTCTTTTTCTTTCTTCCTTTCTAAGCCTAAATTCCTCCTGCTACTCAGTTTCCCTGCCTGCAAGTCCTGCCTATACCTCTTTCTTGCTATTGGCCATTTAGCTTTTTGTTAGACTAATCAGGTGCCTTAGGCAGACAAGGTAAAACAGCAACACATTTTTACATATAATTCAACAAATGCAACACGTCTTTACATAGTTATACAAATATTTTGTAACAATGAAACATCATTTCTCCTTTTACTTTTTTTCTTCAAACCCGCTCTTATATGCCTCCTTGTTCCCTTTCAAATTCATGGATTTTTCATTAATTTTGTTACATGCATATGTGTATGTAACCTGCCCAATCTGTATGTTACTTGTCTGTATGCTGTCAGGGTTATAATTAGGTTGAAGGAGGATAAATACACAGGGAGAAAGGAGAGCAAAATAATAGTATGGATATGTGAAAAAAATCACAAGGATTCATACTGTTAAGTACCTAAGAAACTATAACACACACATACTTTAATTTAGTATAATGTTATTTGTATGTATGATACAGGGCTCACCATTTGGTATTGGATAAGCATTTCGTGTACTCTTCCCACAGTAGGACTAAAACTGTTTCTCCACTCCCGGCATTTGTGAGTTCCCTATAGTTCTTTGTGTAGGGCTGGTTGGCCCCTTGTCCCTTATAGATTGCCTCTTGTCCTTATTCAGCTCATACTTAAGCAGCCATGTTAATAAGATTTTATTGGTGTAGATTCTGACATTCCAAGGAGATACAATGTCACAGCAAACTCCATGATGCTCTGGCTCTTATAATCTATCTGTCCCCTCCTTTACAATGTTTCGTGATACTTACGTGTAGTGATATTTCATTTGTATTTTAATAAAGAAAGTTTAGCTGAAGATCAGAGAGTAAGTGGTAGCACACACCTTTAATCTCAGTAGCCACACTAGTTTGCCATAGAAACCTGGCGGTGCACGCCTTTAATCCCAGTGGTGCACATCTTTAATCCCAACCTAAAGAATGGAATGCAAGACAGAAGGAGAAAGCTCTCAGACACAGTCTCATCACCCTGTTATTTGATTTCTCTGTTAGATTGCCTTCACATATGCATTTATTTCAGGAAGCATTGACTGTATCAATACCCATGCCACTGCACACTACTTCCGTGGCCTTAGTTTTAGCTGTTTCTCCCTGTATACACTCCCTCGTCCCTCTATTTCTCTCCTTGCACCTCCCCTCACCAGCCTGTACCTTTCTATTCTATTTCTTCTTTCCTGATGAGATGCTTCTCTCCTCCTTAGTCTGTTACTCTATGCTTAATCTCTGTGATTCTGTATATCCACATGTAAGCTAATACATGCCACATTTGGCTTTCTGTGTCTGGGTACCTCACTCAGGGTGATTTCTCCCCCTAGTTCTACCCATTTACTGTGAATTTAATTCTTTATAATGGCTGAGTAATATTCATTTGTGTAAAGGTTCCAATTTTTATTATCCATTCATATTCATGTCTTGAATATGTTATCCAATTTCTGGGCATTATTAATAGAGCAGCAATGGACATGGTTGAGTAAGCGTCTCTGTGGTAGGATGAAGTTTCCTTTGGGTAAATGCCCAAGAGTGATAGAGCTGGATCACAAGGTAGATCAGTTCCCATCTCTCTAAGGTAAATCCACACTCATTTCCATAGTGACTGTATGAGTCTGCACTCCTACCAGCAGTGGATGAGTGTCCCCCTTATTCTATGTCCTTGCCAGCAGGAACTGTCAATCGTATTATTGATCCTAAGGATTCTGACAGGTGTAAAATGGACTCTCAAAGCAGACTTGGTTTGCATTTCACGAATGACTGAGAATGTTGAACATTTAAGTCTTTCTCAGCCACTTAAGATTCCCTATTGAGAATTCTCTGTTTAAAAATTCCCAGTTTTAATTGAGTCATTTGTTTTCTTGATATCTAGCCTTTTGAGTTCTTTATACATTTTGTTTGAGTTTTTTTGTAGAATTTTGGATATTAGCCCTCTATTGGGTGTGTAGTTGATAAAAAAATATTTTACCATTCTGTAAGCTGCCACTTTGTCTGAATGATGGGATCTTTTGTCATGCAGAAGCTTTTCAGTTTCATGAGATCCCATTTATTAATTGTTGAAATTAGTGTCTGTGTTAATAGTGTTCTGCTCAGAAAGTCTTTTCCTATGTCATTGATTTCAGGGATCTTCCCTTCTTTTTCTTCTGTTAGGTTCAAGATATCTGGTTTTAGGTTGAGGTCTGTGTGGGAATTCCTTTCCATTAAATATTTTTTGGGATGTGGGGGTGTGTCAGCAATAGGGTGGCTTCTGTGTGCTGACATGATCTCTTATAAGGGAGAGAATGGTCTCCCATGTATTTCTGGTTTCTTCATCAAAGATCAGGAGTCCGTAGGCACTTGAATTACACCTGACTTCTCAGTGGAAACCATGAAAGCCAGAATGTCTTAGATAGATGTGCTGCCAACACTAAGAGACCATGAAGGCAATCCCAGAGTACTATTCGCAGCAAAGCTTGCATTCACCATCAATGGAGAAAAAAGATATTCCAGGACAAAAACAGATTTAAATAATAGGTAGCCACAAACCCAGCCTTACAGAAACTACTAGAAGGCAAAGCACAAACCAAGGAAGCTAAGAACACCCATAATAACACAGACATCTGACAACTCTCCACCACCACAACTCAAAGAAGGGAAACACACACTCTAATAGTAGGTTTCAACACTCCTCTCTCACCAATGGACAGGCTAAACAGACAGAAACTTAATGGAGCAATAAGAGATATCACAGATGTAGTGAAACAAATGAAATTCATAGACATCTATAGAACATTCCACCCAACAGAAAAGAAAATACCTTCTTCTCAGCATCTCATGGAACCTTCTCAAAAATTGATCACATAATCAGTAACAAAGCAAACATTCACAGATACAAAAGAAAATGTAGTAACCAGCTGTGTACTATTGGATTACCATGGAATAATGCTAGAATTCAACAACAATTCTACCCCCAGAATGCCTACAAACTCATGAAAACTGAACAGTCAACTACTCTCCAGAAGATGACATCAGATACCTTAGAATTAGAGATATAAGGGATTGTGAGCTGCCATATGGGTGCTGTTAACTGAACCTTTGTCCTCTGCAAGAGCGGCAAGTGCTCTTAATCATGGATTCATCAACCCAGCCCTAGAAGGTACTTCATTTTTTCCCTTAAACCCAGATGTCATTAGGAAAGATCCTTTTACAGATGGTGCTGAGAAAACTGGGTATGTACCTGTAGAAGAATGAAATCAGGTCGAGTCTCAAACTACATGAAACATTGAAAATAGATCACAGACTTCATGTGAAGACAGGACATGCTGAAACTGCAGGGAAGACACATCAACTATGTCCCGTGTCAACAATCATCCTATGCAGAGGTAGGAACTTCTGAATGGACTGTGACAGCAGAGAACACAACCCAAGGACTGACACATGGATTATAGCAAACTAAAAACCTGCCTAACAATGGAAGGAACCTCACAACTGAAGAGACAGCTTACAGATTTGAGAAATCATTGCCAACTCTGTATCGCATAGGGTTCTATTATGTAAAAACAGCCAAGATTAAACCAAATCCAATCCATACATGAGGTAATGAGGTGAGCAGACAGTCCTCAAAGGAAGAAATAGAAATGGCAAATAATATTTGATGATGGGTTCAACATCCTAAGCCATCAGGGAAAGGTGAAATTAAAATGATTTATACTCTCACCTTACTAGCTCAGAATGACTTTCATCAAGAAAACAGAACAACAGATGCTGGCAGGAATTTGAGGAAAGAGGAAACTTTACTCACTGCTAGTGAGCATAAATTGCAGCTACTGAGGAAATCAGTAAGTAGGTTTGTCAAAAATGAGAAAGTGGTGGGACAGATGTCTCAGGGAAAAGCACTGGCTGCTCTTACAGAGGAACTGGGTTTGGTTCCCAGCACCCACTTGGTGGCTCAGAACCATCTATAACTCCAGTTCCAGGGAATCCCTTTCTGGCCTCCACAGTCACCACGGATGTACACATATATTGCAGGAAAAATATTCACACACATAAAAATAAAAGATAAACAAATCTTTGAGGACGACAACCAAAACTATCACATGATCTGCCTATATGCCTCAGTGATAAATGCACTTCTTGTTCTTCCAGAGGACCAGCATTTGATTCCCAACACTCAAACCAGGCAGTTCACAACCACCTGTAACACAAGCCCCAGGAGGGTCTGACATCTCTCAGCTCTGTGGTCACACACACACACACACAGACACACACACACACATATACACAGATTTAAAAGTAAAAAAATGACATTTGTAGGAAAATGGGTGAAATTACAGTTCAGAATGTTAGCTGAAATAAACTGCATTCAGATAAGCACTATGTTTTCTCTCATGTGTGTATTCTTGATTGAAGTTTCTATGTGTGAGTGGGTCGGTGTCCATGTGTGGATGACTCATGAAACTAGAGAACTGTGAGAGGGAAAAAGAGACCTGAAGGATTAGGTTACAGGAACACTGACAGAAGATAATGCAATATTGTACTGGGAGAGCAGAAATTAGGTTGTTGTGGGCAATGGAAAAACAGCAAGAATGGGACAGAGGGGAGGGCAAGGCAAAGGCCAGAGGGCAGGGTGTGGAAGAAGAAAACATGTGTAAAAATGCCATTATGAAATCTACTACTTTGTAGCTAACTTAATAATCTTGTAATGGGAAATACTTGTTCCTGTAGCCATCGTCCCACTTGAAATGGAGTCCATGGGGCAGGTGTTGTGCTATATTAGTTCAGACATCTATTACAGTACCAGGCATATGGTCATGCGTAAAGCATTTGCTGAGCCAGTTGTTGCCATGCATGCATCTAATTCCAGCATTTAGAGGACTAAGGAAGGCCCAAAGATTCTGGCTAGAGACTCACCTAATCTGAGCAAGACCTTATCTTAAATAATAATTGCCTATTTGCCAAATACATTTTGATAGCAATTATTGAGCTTTGTATATTATGTCTGTAGGTGATTGGTTTGATTTTATTATGATGCCTATAAGTTGTTGTACACGCATATAGTAGCCTCTTGATAATTGTGTTTATTTTCTATGACAACTCTCATGTTTAAAAACCATCTGAGCTTTAATTATTTGAAAGCATTCATCTGTAAAATAATTTGTTAATAAAATCTTTTTTGAGAGTTAATATTTGATTTTTTCTGGTTATTTTGACTTTTCCATTTTGATATTTTATTGTTTATGCTGTAATCCCTCTTAATATCTATTTTCTAAAATTTAGAAAGGTTTTTGCTATACATACCAGGGTAACCTTGGACTTGTTATGTAGCTCAGGCTAACCTTGAACTCAAGATTCTCCTCTCAGCTTCCAGAGTGCTGGGATTACTGGCATGCACCACCATGTCTTGCTCAATTATTTTTAAAATAAATTATGTGTCTAGGTGTTTTGTAAACTTTGTACATCATGTGCACACAATGTTCAAGTAGGCCAGAAGAGGGCATCAGATCCAGGGGACTGGAGTTACTGAGGGTTGTGATTGACCAAGCAGGTGCTGGCAATGAACACAGGCCCTTTGGAAGAACAAGTGCTCTTAACTGCTGAGCTACCCCTTCAGCCTCTCGTCAATTATTATGTACATGTATATTTATGCATATAAACATCTTCACTGCATGTAAGCATGTGTGTTGTGTGCTCCTAGATGAGAAGAACTGCAGTTACAGATGGTTTGAGTTTCTGTGTGAGTGCCAGAAATTGAATTCAGGTCCTCTGCAAGAGCAAACAGTTTTCTTAATCACAGAAAAAACCCTCCAGTCCTACATACATATAGTTTTTCTTTTCTTTTATTCTTCTTTTTTTTTGAGTCATGAGTTTACATAGCCCAGAACAATGGATTCTCCTGCTTTCCAAATCTGGGATTATAGGTATGTCCTACTGCACAAATATTTAGATCATCAACTCTTTTGGTTTTATGGGACAGGGTTTCTTTGTGTAGGCTTGGCTGTCTTAGAGCTCACTCTGTAGCCCAGGCTGGCCTCTAATGCATAGAGCTCTTCCTGCCTCTGGCTCCTGAGTGCTGGGATTAAAGGCATGTGCTCCCACCACTACCACCACCGGGCTTCATCAACTTTTTCTTCCTTCATTTCTTTTCCTTCCTTCCTTCCTTCCTTCCTTCCTTCCTTCCTTCCTTCCTTCCTTTTTTTCTTTAAAAACTTATTTTTATTTATATGAGTACTCTACCTGCACGTCCAACTTTGTCAGACGAGGACATGGGATCACACTATAGACAGTTGTGAGCCAGTATGTGGTTACTGGGAACTGAACTCAGCACCTCTGGAAGAGTAAGCAGTGTTCTTAGATGCTGAGCCACCTCTTCAGACCCTCATCAACATTTTCTTATAGACTGATTTTTGTTTAAATTTTTCATGACTCAAACTAACTTGCACTATTACTAAACATAGACCATTTTTCATTTTAAGATTTCCTGGCTGTTATGTATTTTAGATAGGGTCTTACTATGTGACCCTGCCTGACCTGGAACTTGCAATCCCCCCAGTGTCTGATAACAAAGTGCTGGAATTGCTGATACAAGGCACACTCCTGACCTCTCTTTTATTGAGGAAGGGAAAAGGGTCTTCCTAGTAAAAAGTAGTTGTTTTGTTTTGTTTTGTTCTTTTTGATGGTACTAGGAATTGAGCCCAGGTCTGAAGCCACATGCTAAGAAAGTACTTTACCACAGGGCCATGTTTGTAGCCCATGTCAAATGCCATAGAAATTGTTAACGGTGAAAACAACTTTGTGTGGATTACTTGAATAGCTATTTTTGTAAAACTGTGGGTTTTACTTATACATTGCTTTTAAAAAAACAATAAAACTGGGTGGTAGTGGCTCACACCTTTAATCCCAGCAAATCCCAGCACTCCTGAGCCAGAGGCAGGCAGATGTCTGTGAGTTCAGGGCCAGCCTGGTCTACAGAATGAGTTCCACTGACAGCCAGAGCTAGACAGAGAAACCCTGTCTCAGACAAACCAGAATTTAAACCACACTGCAAAATCACTCAAATCAGACAATTTAATACCTTATATAGATGTTGGATATTTTTCTGAATAAATACTTTATCATGGATAGGTCTTGTATCCTTTATTTTTTTAGAACTTGAAAACATACCAAGTTGCATATTAAGAAGGCAATCAAAAACATTTCCTTCTGTGTTCAAGTCTGCATTATTTCAAGGCTATCCATCACACACGCAAACACACACACACACACACACATCGTAACAACAGCATCAAACATTAGTCTTTAAGCTTTAAATAACTAAAGACAATGCATTCCTTAAAGCAGGAGAGCATACCATGAAGTTACAGCAGTTTAGGTATAAAATATGGGGGGAATGAAATGTACTTCTGTGACAGGGATGTATCTCAGTGTTTTGTTCAGCTTGTGCTCAATCCTCAGCACCACAAATAACAAACCAAATTTCCTTGTGCATGACATTATCAACACATATATTATCCTTAAAGGTGTGTTTCAGGCCCATAGATCTTCTGTACCAAGTAGTCTAAAGGCCTGTTCAATAACCTAAACACTTTCGTCTCTATTTATGCCCCTATAACTGCTCCCTTTTTTGTACTCCCTTGTTTGCCATTGTGCCTTAAGGGAAAGTTGTCACCGAGTATCAAGAGTTAATATGCATGAAGAACTTAAGAGCAGTTGACCTATATAAACACTCAATAAATATTCAGAACAACTTGTAAAGGAGAGTCTGCCATTATCTCCATTAAAAAAGTGAAAAGTTCTATTTTATATTCTATGTATATTTTGTTTGTATAGGCATAACCACACATGCACGAGAGTGCCTATGGAGGTCACAAAAGGGGCACCAGATCTCCTTGAGCTGGAGTCACAGGCGCTTGTGACCTGCCCAATGTGGGTACTGGGAACTGAATTTGGGTCCTGTGGTAGAATAGGAACGACTCTAAACCACTGAGCAATCTCCCAGTATCTCCACTCTTTTTCTTTCTTTTTTTGGAAGACAGGTTTTTCTGTGTAGCTCTGGTTGTCTTGGAATTTGTCTGTAGACCAGGCTGGCCTCAAACCCAGAGATTAGACTGCCTCCGTTTAATTAAATACGTGCACCACCGCTCAACCTATCCCCATTCTTATACACAAGGGATTCAAAGTACAAAAAGGTGAGGTCATACCCCAGGTCATACAAATAACAGACTGTTTCCTGTCAATCTGTATCAAACTTCCCCACCTCCAATCCAGACAACTGCTGATCTAGACTAGACATGTTCTCCAAGGTATGTATATCTAGGTATCACTACATCAAAACTAAGATGTTGTTTGTTCTTCTCATGCTCATCCTTTCATGCATACATTGCTACCTAGAGACTGGCTGCTAGGACAGTCTGAATGCAGCAGCAGAATAGATTCTAACTGTCTTTCATTAGTCAGATATTAAAGGGATCTGACGTTAAAAGGGGAGACCATGTTTTGCTGCCCAATGAAATTGTTTTGCATTGGAAATATTTTAACTTTATTACATTTATTATTGTGTGTGTGTGTGTGTGTGTGAGAGAGAGAGAGAGAGAGAGAGAGAGAGAGAGAGAGAGACAGAAAGAGAGCGAGCAGCTGGTGGTCAGTAGCTGCTGATGCAGCAGGTTCTCTTCTACCATGTGGGTCTGGGGATTGAAAGCAGGTGTTTGGGTTTGTTGATAAGTGCCTTTACCTGCTGAGTCATCTTGCTTACCCAGATTTTTTTTTTAAATTAAAAGCATTGTAGGTGGTGGTGGCACGCACCTTTAATCTGAGCACTTTGGAAGCAGAGAAAGGTATATCCCAAAGTTCGATGCTAACCTGGTCTACAGAGTGAATGCCAGGAAAACTAGGGCTGCATCGAGAAATCTTGTCTCCAAAACAAACCAAAACAAACAAAGAAGCAAATAAATAAATAAAACTATTTTAGTTTTGAAACCTTATAATAAGATTGTTATTTTAAATTGAGTTTATATTGACATTTTCTTAGTTTAATTGCTAATATAATTAATACTGCCAGACTTAGACAGTAAAACCAAAGCTCTCTGAAGGAATTACTAACCTTTGGAGAGTGAGCGACTCAAGTGTGGAACTAGAGAAGACCCACTTTCACCATCTGATTCTACAGTTTCTGAGAACTAGCTACAGAACATGGCAGCATGCAGCTGAGATCCATAGTTGGAGGCACTTACGCTTGACGGGTATAAAGGTCTGGTTCGTCGAGGTCCTGAGATCTTAATTCCTGTGTGGAGAGGCAGCCAGCACCACCGGTGGAAATGGAACTGCGCTTCATGCTCAGAACCTAATTCATGATTTCAATATCAGAAAAATGTTCCAGATGCAAGTGGATCATTAAGCAATAATTGTCACTTTTATTCTGAAGTAGAAGAGTAACTAAGTTTATTCCTTTACGATAGTATTTTCCCTGTGTGCTGTATTTGTTTGTCATGTATACTTAAGTCCTCACTAAAGATAACACCTATGCAACTTCAAGTATTCAATACACTCGAGCAAGACAATGCAAAAATGAACATATATGATTCCTGCATCACACGGCAATCCATGATCGCAAAATTTCAATGTGTTATCCCGAATACATCACTGGTATCTCTTATGTCTATTTCAATGGTAACTCACAGACTGCTTGACAAGAAATCTCAGGCTCCTTAACTCTCCTCAAAATGTTTCCTTTGGCTTCAAAATCAGGATTCATTCTCTTTTCCTAATATCTACTTTTCTTGCTTTATGTTTAACCCCATAGTTTAATACCCACTATTGTCTTTCTGGTTCTAATCTCCCTTTCAGTAAAGACAAGCAATCCGTTCCATAACATAATGTAGAGGCTGCTTCCATTCTCAAAATATTTTAGTATCATAAGCATACCTATGTCAGACCCTGTCTTCGTCTCTGCAGCACTAGACGCTAGCCACTCAGCTTTTTCTGGTCCTGCCCTGGCTTCTTTCTAGGATAAGACAGAACTCACTGCTGATAAAATTTTATATATATATATATATATATATATATATATTTATATATATATATATATATATTTATATATATATATGTAGTGAAGAGAAGTCACGCTATGCGATAAGGCTTATACAGGAGGCTTATTGGAAGATGAGAGAGAAGGGACAGAGAAGGCAGAGAGGGGAGCAGACTAGTCCCATGGGGTAAAGAGTGCGGGAGAGAGAGGGAGGTAGACACAGGAGAAGGGGGAGGTTAGGGGTAGGTCCACCTGTTACAAGGAACCATAGCAAATGTGCCCAGAAGTGGCTACAGGTGAAGTGCTCTTAGTGGCTACAGGTGAGGAGGTTTCCTGTCAGGACCCTAAGGACAGGCAGGCCAATGCAGATTCCCAAATACTAACACCAAATAATAACACCCACTTTATTGTTTGTTTGAGCTGGGGACTTTAGCACAATAGGCTGTGCACTGAGTCACATCACTCCTTGTTCGACTGCTTACATTCCACTTAGGTCTTATTCTCAAGCCTTCAGTTTCCCAGACTTTTTCTTCTTACATGGCTTTTCAGATGCTGCATTACCACAGGAACGCAGTGTTTTAACCTGTCCCTCCCAGGCAGTCCTCCCCTTCTCCCCCTCCCTGCGGAACACCTTGGTCAGCAATCAGCATCCTCTTTTCCCTCTCCAGGCGCTGCCCACACAAACTTACTGATCCCTGAACCCAGAACCTGGTAGATGCCGCCCCAGGTCTCTGATGCCACAGAGTTTCTTAGCAGGAACAGAGTTAACCCCATACCAGCAGTTACCTTTCTCTCTGGTTCTTGACCCCCAGCGCCCACTTCCAGTAAAATGCACAACTGCTTAGGAAGACACCCACCAATGCCAACCAGGAGCCATTTGGATTTTAAAGTCTCCGCCTGCGTGACGTCAGAAAGCCTCTTGCGAGTACTCTTAAGCAAGAAGGCTATGCCAGTTCCCAGACAGTGGTGGGAAGTCCTAGGGCAAAAGCTTAGATTTCTAAATCTTGCAGCTGTTGTGCCTCTGGCTAGAATTGTAGTTTTGTCCCTAGCAGCCCTTTTGAGATTCAGTCTTTCCTAGCCATCAGTGTGTCTCCTCATCTGTATTTGAGACAATCAAGTACTTTTGCAGCAGTGCCCAGTTGTTTTCCATAGTATCTTTTATTGTTGTTTTGTTTTGTAAAATATCCCTGGGCCTGGTGAAATGGCTCCATGGGTAAGAGCACTGCCTGCTCTTCCAAAGAAATGGGTTAAATCCCCAGGACCCATAACTATAACTCTAATTTCAGGAGGTCTGATGCCCTCTTCTGGCCTTCGTGGGCACCAGACACACGTGTGGTATACAGACATACATGTAGGCAAAACACTTTATACATAAAATAAAAATAATAAAGATCTTTTTTAAAAAAATAAAGGCAAATAAAAAGTATTCTTGTACAGTTTTATCAGGACCTAAGTTCTCAAAATTCATTTCATCATTCATCTTAGTTTCAAGATGCCTTAAGAAGTACAAAATTTGCTGGTCAGTGGTGGTACATTCCTTTACTCCCAGTACTCAAGAGGCAGAGGCAGGGGGATCTCTGTGAGTTTGAGAAGAGTCTACAGAAGAAATTCAAAATCACTTTAGCTAAGACATTTGAATTGGAAGTATTATCTCTGTTTGACCAAGATCTCCCATATTTTGTCATTACAAGGTCAATTAGTAAGACTATTGTAATAGCTATTGCTTATGCATTAACTACTCCTGAATTCTTTTTATAGAAGACTGAAGTGAGAAAGGATTAATGTTCTTAAATAAAGCAAGTTTTCACATACTAGTCCTTCTAAAATCATTCCTCATCAAAGAACTCATTGAAACATTTTTTTTTGTACAAATTTTAAAAAGTTGAAGTCTACAGTCATCAGGCTGGTAGTCATAGACACACAAAAACCTGACAAGCTTGCTTTCTATGTCTACTTCTGAATGCCACTCAGGATCAAGTGAGATAATTGTATCAGGATTTTAGCTTAGTGATACATGGCGTTAATAAATTAAAATTCATCCTAAGGAATGTAGTGGGAAGAAATGATAATGTAATCAAGTTGAATTTAATTTGCTAGATATTTTATAATGAC